>NC_035449.2:169720792-169943310 GCF_002127325.2 Helianthus annuus | reverse complement strand
TTAAATGGCTTTTAATGTTACTTGTTAAATTTATACGAAGTAGTATAAGATTTTCCTTTTTCAAGTATACATGTATCATTGTTTTCTAGATTTGTAATATGAAACACAACCTATAAAAATACATTGATTAAACATGACGGTGCCAAATAATAACTTCGAGCCCAATTTGTAAACTCCATAGCAGACATTCAAATTCAATGTTTTCATGACGGAACCGAATGTTGAACTGAAGTCTTACCGGTTCAATGCGGACCGAATTTAAAAACCAAAAGATGTTATAAAATATAATTATAAATATTAAAACCATAACAAAATATCCAAAATCTATATATTTAACAAAATAAACATTAAGCATTTTCAAAATACGTAAATAGATTTAATAACTAATTGATATTCTTAAAAAACATAACAGGAACTTAATCTAATATTATATTTTATTTAAAATTTAATGATTTAATAAATGAAAGTAAAAAGAATGCATGGACAACTCATAACTCCATGGCCTTTCAAAACTGAAAAGATACAAAAGGGCAGTAACCGTAATCGGAACAGTAAAACAGGACTTTTATGTTTTCTCCACCAACAAACATTCATCTTCGTTTAACATTCATTTTCTTGGTTCGAATTAGATGTTCTCTCTATTTTGTGGTTCGAATCAAAACAAATTCCAAGTTTTTTTTTTTTTTTCTGAAACGCAACCAATACTCATCCCTCCCCCCTCCCATATTATTGGCGTAGAGATGGAGTCATGGAACCATCACCTGCTGTCACTTCTTCCTGTTGAACCGGTGACGGGGGAGCGAGTCGTAGATCGGTGACGGCGACGCGGTTTTTCATCGCAGAGTAAATTGTTAGTGGAGGGTTCACACTCATCGTTGATATTATTCTTCTTCTTCGTTGGCCAATTTAAAGAATTCGAGAAATTATGTGGTAAATGATTGTGTTAGTGTGACTGTGTCGGTGGCTTTAAGCATTATAAAGGGTGTGAAACGGTGGCACTGGGGAAACGGCGGTGACTGTTGCAGGAGGCGCATCAGAACACAACGTTATGACGACAATTGAATAATTGCAACGGATAAATAATAGTGCGAATATCCTTTACCTTGAGGATTTGTTTCTAGAGTTTAGAAGTTGTTAACCATGGGGGTGTGTTCATGTCATAGAACCTTGTTGGCGGTTAAATAACGGTATTTTACGTTGCTAATTGTATGTGTATGTGTATGAAATCGTATATATTATTATTATATAATATAATGTGAATCGGTGGGTATGTTGAATGAATGAGTGCCTTTCATGAAGCGATGTGATTTGATGTTAAGGTAACCCAAGTTAGTATTTGTATAAGGGTATAATGTTAATTAATGTATGCAACTATAAAAGGGCCCAGTTAGCCTTAAAACTGATCACTTCTTTTGTGCACAAGATTAAGCTAATTGTAGACTTTAAAGTAACATATATGATGAATTAAAAGAGTTCGAAAATATTATAGTTTTGGTTTTCTATTAAGTATGCTCTAGAATGTGTGATCACTATTCTTTTAGATGTTGTGTCTAAGCATGTCACTAGTTAAACTTGCACAGATTGATGACAACTGATAGATCGATTATTATAAAAAATTAAGAATACAACTATGTCTTTGGTACCATATATGTAATTGGGTTATATGCGAATAAATAGGAATGAGATATATTTTAGATAATTGGGCCGACCTCACCTAATACTTTTAACAACGACACACACGACGTGTAAGTCGTAAGTCCTTTTAACAACAAAAGCCTTTTGTAGGTCCCTTTTTGTCGGAGGATGACGAACCTCAAACCTTGTTATACTAACCCACTAGCGAGTGCGGAATCCAAGCTAGCAAGCAAACCGGGATGAAACAAGTATAAAGCACAACACACACGGGTTCACCGATTAACACAACTTGTATTAATGCAAATGAAGGTTTCGGTTACAAGCACAATGTTTACAAATCTAACATGTAAACTCTCAAAGTGTGTGTGTGAGTTCCGGACAGAATGCTCTCCAACCTCTCAATCTCTCGAGTGTGTGAATCTGTCTAAGTGTCTGTCTAATGAACTCAACACAATGCATGGGTATTTATACCCAGCCCATGATGTCCAGTCCGAAGGATCCGATAGATGGTCCGAAGGATCATCTATCGATGACATGACAATCGAAGGATCAGCATGGACCTCGAAAGATCACCTTTCGAGGTCTAAGCATTCGAAGCATATCTTTCGATGAGATCGAAGGATCCACATCATCCTTCGATCTCTTATCCTTCGAGACAGAACATCTTTCAACATTTACCAACTATTGTCCAAGTCAAACCGGAGGATGGTTGACTTGGTCAACTTACAACACTAATCAGGACATCGTTTACATCGTGACCGAATACAGACAAAGTACAGACACAAGTGCATCAACAAACTCCCCCTTGGCTGTAGCTTTGTCGTTATCTTCTATAGTTGTAGACTCGTCTCGATGTCCTTTCAAGTCTTCAAAGTCGGAGGATCTTCAAAGTCTTCACGTCTTGAAAGCAGAGAGTGTATCAACAAACTACCCGTATCAAGTAGGAAGTGTGTTGACAAACTCCCCCTTAACATAAGCTCCCCCTTGAGTTATGCTCGTGAAAAGACTTTATCTTTATGAAGTGAGATCCTTGTGGTGTTGATGATGGCCAGCGGCAACTCGATCATCTTCATCTTTTGAGCGCCTTCTCGTCGTGTCTTCATTCCAAGGCTTGTCATCGACCATGTTCTCCTAGCCTTTAGAATCTGCACATGCAAGAAATCTAAACACGTAATGAGAACAACTGCTTGGAATATAGTATAAACAAATGACACACGAATGACCATGTCACAATCAAACACCGTCCGACAGTTTGAAAGTTTAATAAATTTGTCAATTTTAGTCTTTAACTTTCAAAACATGCAAATTTCGACCGTTTATGAAGATTTAGTCAGTTCGGTTTTCAGTCAGGTTTCAGGTAACGAAGACTCGAGCTCCAACATCGTACGATCGAAAATAAAGAAGAAATAAAATCTTTTTGGCTTTTATAAAGTTTATATTAAAACACGCCTAAAATCTTTTTGGTATTTTTGAAATTAAAAGACAACAATTTAAAATCCTTTGAGTGTTATCAAACGACATCACCGCTAATGTCGTGCTGATATGCACCAAACGACGAAACTGTTTAAAAGAAAAACAATAAAAGTTAAGCAGTACATAAATATATACAAACATTCTTTTTGCGAGTTTCGAGGGTAAGAGAATCATATCAGTGTACGATCATGCCAAAACACTCTTGTTGTTCAGTTAGTTAACATTAAGATAAGCATCCTATAACAATTATCGGTAATGTTGTCCACTTAAGCTCAACTTATCAGATGTAATCATGGCGAGGGGATACGTTAAGGTATGATTTATACTTACCGACCGGTGTTCATCCACATCACGACACATTCCCGTATCAAGGAATGCACGAGAGTTCATCTTACCGGTGAGTATACCGATTATCATCTGTTTGACCGTATAAAATGTGAGGTACTCACTTATTTTGATTTGAAAACAAGCCCTATGTGATATAATCACTTATTGATGAGGAACTTGATTTTCATATGCATGAGGGCACAGATGCAAGTCCGTGAACAGGTCAGTACTTCCGTACAGCAGAGAGACGAACTTGACACCCGGATAAATGTGATATATTATCACTTATTTGTTTTGGACATGTGATTGTTTATCACTTATTGAGGTCGAATGCAGTATGCAATATGTACACGTATGTATAGTATCATGGAAGATCTAGACTTGCGTCCCCGTTATTTTTCGGTAAAAGATACAACCATGATACCCAGATGATAAGCAGCATAAAGACCGAATATCTCAGAACCTCGGCAATCTATCAAACGAAATTTCGGTACTAAGACCATATGCCAATGAATGGTTCCCACCTGATCTTCAGTCGATTTAAGATTTATATCACCCTGCACACTTTAAAATGATTGTGAGCCTACCGATACATCTTATATAGAGCTGCTTATCGTTTTTCATTTAAGGTTTTAAAGAGGTTTGGATAGACCACTGATGTACTATCATTTTCTCTTTTGCTCGCCAGGAAACTCATTTTTGTTTTTCTATTGTTTTTGTGTTTTTGAAATTTTTCGATGTTTTTGGATTTTCTGATTTTTGGATTTACTCCCCCTAAAATCAATAAACTAAGATAAATTTAAAAGACACAAAGATATTTACAAAAATGATTTTCCGATGTTGGTTTTACTCTTGCTTGACCTTAATGCCGTTTACCAATAATAAAAAGTCAAATCTTGATTTGTCAAATGCTTTGGTAAATAAGTCGGCACGTTGGTCATCGGTGTGGACCTTAACAACATCGATTAGCCTTTTCTCAAAGCAATCACGTATGAAGTGATATTTGATTTCGATGTGTTTGGTCTTTGAGTGCTGCACAGGATTTCTAGTGATATCTAAAACAGCAGAATTATCAACGTAAATAGGAGTAGTTAGGAATTCAAAACCGTAGTCCCGCATTTGTTGTTGGATCCAAAGAACTTGGGAGCAACAACTTGAGGCAGCAATGTATTCAGCTTCGCATGTTGATGTAGCGACACACGTCTGCTTCTTGCACTGCCATGTGACTAGGCGATTTCCTAAGAACTGACATCCAGCCGTTGTGGATTTACCGTCGATTTTGCATCCGCCAAAATCAGAATCACTGAAAGCTACCAATTCAAAGTTATTATCCCTAGGGTACCACAGACCGGTGTCAGGGTACGCCTTCAAATAACGAAAAATCCTTTTAACAGCAGCAAGATGTGAGGCCTTCGGATTAACTTGATATCTAGAAAGCAGGCACGTTGGGTACATTATGTCTGGCCTTGATGCTGTGAGGTACATAAGAGATCCAATCATTGCACGATAGTTTGAAGGGCTAACAGCTTCTCCCTTCAAGTCAGGAGTAATTCCGTGATTTGTGGGCAATGGGGTACCAATGGGCGTTGCATCAGACATCTGGAACCGGCTCAAGATGTCACCAACATATTTAGTCTGATGGATGAATATCCCAGACTCCGTTTGTTTTACTTGTAGGCCCAAGAAGAAGGTCATTTCCCCCATAGCACTCATCTCGAATTTATCCTGCATGATGCGCTCGAATTCCCTACACAAGACATCATTAGTAGAACCAAAAATAATATCATCAACATATACCTGTACCAGAAGAAGATCTCCATCTTGTTCTTTGATGAAAAGAGTACAGTCGATAAGACCTCTACGAAAACCGTTCTCCAGCAGATAGTGTGATAAGGTTGCATACCAAGCTCGTGGTGCTTGATGAAGACCATAAAGAGCTTTGTTGAGCAACCAAACCCGATCGGGATGGATAGGATCTTCAAAACCTGGAGGCTGTTCGACGTATACCTCTTCTTCAACCACACCATGTAAGAATGCACTTTTCACGTCCATCTGATAAACCTTGAATCCTTTGAAGGATGCATAGGCTAGAAAGATTCGAATTGCTTCGAGACGTGCCACTGGTGCATAGACTTCGTTGTAGTCGATCCCTTCAATCTGACGAAAACCTTGAACGACTAAACGTGCTTTGTTTCGGATAACAACTCCGCGGTCATCCTTTTTGCATTTGAAAACCCAACGGGTACCAATCTTCTTGTATCCAGCAGGTTTCTCCACTAGTTTCCAGACACCCAGCTTCTGGAATTGTTGCAGTTCTTCCTGCATTGCTTCAACCCAAGCGTTATCTTTCAAGGCTTCTTTCCACGTTCTTGGTTCTTCCTGTGAGACATAACACGCGAAAGACCAATCGTTTTGTTGCCCGGATTCTCGAATAGCTGCATACAAGCCTGCATTGTTGTTGTTTCGCAACATGTTTCTTGTTTGAACGCCACTCTGCACATTTCCAATGATGTTTTGTTGAGGATGGGTATTATGAATCCTTGTTTCTGGATTATCTGGAACTGGAACATTTATACCCAGGTTGTTAAGATTAAGATCAACAACCAATTCAAGGCCCGGAATTGACGAAGAGGATGATGCAGTAGCCTCAGCTGTTCTATGGGCATCCACTGGAGGAGTACCTTCTGAAGTACCATGAACTGCTGTTGTTGGGGCTTCTTGATCTGCATCTAGAAATTCATCATCCTCTGAAGATTCGTTCAATTCGTTCGCATCATGAAAATTCTCATTGTTGAGAGTATTATTGTTCACCGAAGAAGATGGTTCTTGATTAACAAGAATTGGACGAACCACCGGTGAAACTGTTGCATTGTCACTCTCGAAAAACATCCTAGCCGCAGCATTTTCTTCAACGGCTTCAACATTGATCGAATTGAAGAAGTCATCGTACTCAAACATCCAAGGTTGACCCGGATTTTTGACTGGCAAGGTGTGCCTTTGTACTCTGACCTCAGACCATTCCTCGACCCTTTTAGTCTCTAGATTCCAGACTCGTAAGTTAGGGGTGGCATACCCAAGGAAGTATCCATCAATTGCTTTTGCCCCAAACTTTCCATTAGGATCGATGATTGTGCATGGAGCTCCAAACGGTTCGAGATAAGACAAATCTGGTTTCCGTTTTTGAAGAAGCTCAAAACAGGTCTTGTTGTGCCTTTTGACTGTAAGGACTCTGTTCAATGTGTAACATGCAGAGGCCACAGCTTCAGTCCAGATTGGAATGGGCAACTGCGACTCTACCAACATTGTCCTAGCAGTCTCGATCAATGTGCGGTTCTTACGTTCAGCGACACCATTCTGTTGAGGAGTATAAGCTGCACTAAACTCATGAAGAATACCCTTTGAAGTGCAAAACTCCGTCATGGAATGATTTTTAAATTCAGTACCATTGTCGCTACGTATCCGCCTAACCTTCAACTTATACAAATTCTCAATCTGAATGATCAAGTTTTTGATAATACCAAAGGTTTCACTCTTGTGTGCCATGAACGCAACCCAAGAAAATCTTGAATAATCATCAGTAACCACGAGGCAGTATTGATCACCCCGAATACTCTTGTGCTTGACAGGACCGAACAAGTCCATGTGCAAACGTTCAAGAGGAACTGCCACTGTGTTGATCTTCTTTGTAGGGTGCTTCTTCTTTGTTTGCTTTCCTTTCTAGCACGAAACACAGACGTCTTGAAGATGGAAATTTTTGAGAGGAACACCATTCACCAATTCATTTGAAACCAAATGATTCATTTTTCGTAAGTGAATGTGACCCATTCGTCTGTGCCAAGAGATAGTGTCTTTTTCTGTGGCTTTGGAAACGAAACAAGTTGCTTGTGCAGACGTAGTAATAGCTTGGCTCATGTCAAGAACGTACAAATCATTTATTCTTGGAGCCGACAAGAGAATCCATTCTTTTGGAATTTTGAAGCCGGGTTTCAGCACATAACATCCATTAGCATCAAAGTGTACTGAGAACTGCTTGTCACAGATTTGAGAAACACTAAGAAGATTGTGATCAAGTTGTTGCACAAAATTGATCTTGTCAAAGCTGACAATCCCGTTAGATATCATTCCTTCACCCGTAATGTATCCACCTTTATCTCCAGCAAAAGCAACATAACCTCCTCTAATAGATTTAACGTCGTAGAGAAGCTTCATGTCGCCTGTCATGTGCCTGGATGCCCCACTATCAACAATCCAATGACTACTGATAGTTCCTCCTGAAGCACCCTGCACATGAACTCAAATGAATTAGTTGGAGATGGGGACCCAAGCCATTGTGGTCTTGGGTCTTCCATTTTCATCAATGACAATAACTTCTTGTCTTTGATGGTTGGTGAATTATGATGGTCCCCCTGATTCAGTAACCGATTTAGGTTTCCATGTCTGTTTTGTTTTACCAGTGTCTTTCTTTAAAACTTTAACTTCTTGATTGTTTGAAGTTGTAGAATTGTCTGGTTTTACAGCAACAGATTGTTTTTGAACCACATCGATTTTAATTGCTTTTTCAATTTTCTTGACCTGTTGCCTTTTCTGTTTCTTTTCCCTTTCTTTTACAAGTCGGGGATCTTGTTTTGTGGAAACAGTTGGCTTATGGTCAGTTTTGCCACGGGGATCATCAACCTTTCCTTTTTGTTTATGAAGATATGGACAATTACGAATAATATGTCCAATGGTTCCACATTCAAAACATGATCTTCGTTCTACAAACCCCGAAGTATCATGTGATCGCTTAGCCGATGATGTTGAACTTTGTGAACCCGAGGTACTAGGCTTTGAACTGCTTGGTTCATTTCTTTTCTCGACAATAGTTTTCTTGACAAAATCTAAGTTAGATTGGTTTTCAAACTTTTCAATTTTGTCTGTTCCCGTCGATTTCACAAAGTTAACATTTTTCTTCTTCTTTTGGTTCGGCTTCTTTTGGACTTGAGCCGGTGATTTTCCTTTGGTCTTGGTGTGATTTTGCTGTTTTGGCACTGTTGGTAATTTCTTGTTGCCAAATTGCTTTCGGATTTCAGCTTTTGGAATAGGAGGACACTGTGTAACTGTAACACGTGGTCCTGTCTTTCCCAAAAACTTACTTGTCGAATTTTCAAAGACTTTGCAGATTAAGGATTGATTAACATTCTTAATGGGAAAATCTTTGTCTGAGTAAATTTTATCATCACCAACTAGAGTGTACAGCAAATTCACACTCTCCGGCTCTTCTGCAGATGAGGACTCAGTTGCAACAGTCTTAGCGGGTTGTACAGGGGGATCACATAGAATGTGATTCTCAAGAGGTATGTCCTCATTTTTGGCTACCGCATCAGACTTTGCTGGGACAGTATCATCAGATTCATCATCAGAAGAATCAGCATCCTCAATCACAACTGGAGGATCTTGATTATGTTCAGCACTTACAAATGTATCTGCTGACACATCTGAATCTGAGGATACTTCCTTTTGGTATCCGAGTCCTGCAGCAAACTCCTTAACATCTAGAGGCACAGATGGCTCAAAGAACACCTTGTCCTCTTCATCAGGCATGGCATCATAATTATGTCTCACTGGTGGTGGACACTTCTTGTAGCCTATGCATGTGACATCTCTCTTTTCCTTCTGAACATCAATGATGTGATCTAACACATAGCTAGAGCTCAAATAACTGTCTAGCTTGAGTTGGATCGCATCACTTTCGGTTTTCACACAAGCCATCTCTTTTTGCATAATCTCAAGGCGAGATATATACAAATTAATATCAGTTTGTTTTCTTGAAACCATTTTAGTCAGTTCAGTTTTATCTTTCTTTAATGTTTCAATTACTGACTTAAATTCTTTTTCATGGTTTTCATAAAACATGTTGGCTTCTGTGCATTTTGAGAGATCCACGGTCAACTTCTGATTGTGGATGAATGTCACATCATATTTCTCTTGCAAAGCCTCATGCTTGCTTTGCAAGTCACACCACTCAGCACTCAAGGAACTATGTTTGTCTTGCAAGTCAAACAAACTAGCTTGTAAAGCATCATGTTTGGCTTGCAACTCAGACATGTTTCCTTCTAAGTCAGCACACCTAGCATGCAATCTATCACATTCATCACAGTTAATAGCAGTGGGTTCATCGACACATACCTGACTTGATGAACCGTCGACATTAGCCATAAAGGCTGAATGGAGAGAAGACGAAGTATAAGCAGCTTGATCCACCAGAATAGATCTTCTTTGAGTTTCTGCTGCAGCTTCTCCCAAGAGTTCATTAAAGTCAACATCATCCGAAACATTAGATGTCTCACCCACATGATCATCACCAGAATTGGATGATTCTTCATCAACACTTCTACTGTATCCAGAGGAGTCTTCATCTTCAGACGATTCACCACCACTGGCAGAAGATTCTCCACCACTGGTGTGAACTAGCTCCTTCACAACCTGAGCAAAACATGCTGTTCCATCGGGAGCATCACCACCCAACTGGATTGACCAGTCACAACCTTCATCCACCTGAACTGCAAGTGCTCGGTTGGTTTGGTTGTTGACAGGCACCAATGTACGATCATTGTTTCTGTTCTGCTGGTTGCCTTGGTTTCTGAAGGGGTTTTGATTCCCGTGCTGAGCTGGCTTTGTGCACTCCCTCTTAAAGTGACCCCTTTCACCACAGTTGAAGCACTTAACGGCCTGCTTATCGAACCCATACTTGGTGTCTCGCTTACTTTCCAAGCTGGTTCTGCCAGTACTTTCCATCCAATCCTTTGCTCTTCTCACAGCACTCGCAAAGGCCCACTTGATGTCCATCAAGTCCATCTCCTCTTTATCAATCTGCCTGTAATCTTCTTGTGTCAGATTAATGTTGCCAATCTGACCTTCTATCAACCCACAGTACGCGCTCACTACAGTGTTAAGCAGCTCCATGTGTTCCTTAGCTACTTCTACACTGATTTTAGAGAAACTTGACGTGTCAAGCTGTACGGTACCTGTCTTTGATTGTTGACCAGCAGATGATGTTCCTCCATAACATGCACGTTGTGTTTGAGCAGGAGGAGGAGGAGGTGGTGGTTGTATTGGATTTCCATACATATCCGTGGTAGGAGGTGGCTTTACAGGAACTTGCACCGGATTGCCATACATATCCGTGCTAGTGACAAACGCTGTTTGCAAAGGAGCATGTGGACCTGTTCTTGCAGACGAAGTATTGGAAGTTCCACAATACATTTCAGGATTTTGTGGCAATGGAACTCTCTTCGCCTTTAACGTTTCCTCCTGATCCTTGTTTTCCAGAAGCTGCACAAAGTCGCTGATATTTGTAGTTTTCAACACTCCGTTATACTTCAGGATTTCCAAGAAACTACTCCATTGGGGAGGCAAAGCATCAGCAAACTTTTTCACCACTTCTGCTTGAGTTGTCGTCACACCAAAATTATTCAGCTCAGTAAGCAAATGATAAAACCGACTTGTCATGTCTCCCAAAGACTCCTTATCTAAGCACGTGAAACAGTCGAATTCTTTCTTGAGCAGATCATGACGCAATTGACGTGTTGCTTCATTCCCTACTCCCCTGGTTTTCAAACCGTCCCACAGCTTCTTTGTAGTCTTGAAGCTGACAAACTGATGATAGATGTCTTTGCTTAACGCCTGAGTGAGAATGGCGTAGGCTTTCTTTTCCAGATCATATATTTTCTTTTGATCTTCTGGAAGATCGGCAAAACTAGCAGTTGTTGAAGCAGCGACCTCGATAGCTTGATCAAAGTCTGTGGTGAAACGTATCCACAGCTCTGTATTTTGACCCAGAACATATGTACGGAATCTATCAGCCCAACCCGGATACTCGTTTAAATGCATCAGCTTCGGAGGTCGATTCAAACTTCCTGTTTCACTTTCGCTCAGTAAGATACTTTGGATACTAGGAGTTTGATTCGAGACTAATGCCCACTGATTTCCCTGAGAAGATGTCGATACCGGAGACTCGGCCCATGAAGGCGATAGACTTGTAGACGTGTATTTTCCACTGTCTGGCGCCGGTGTACCCCACCATGAGGGAGTGACACCTGAACTTGTATATTTACCACTGTCGGGGGCCGGATTCCACCAATTCGGATTCATGATTAATAAGCAAAATAAATGCTAAGTAAGAATTCCGAAAGATAACACGGCCGAAGGATCCTGTTCCGAAAGATCTGAAATCACAGAAACTTGTTAACAATAACCTGACCACAATCGAAAGATCAACACTTGTTCGAAGGATCAACAGTACTCGATAGATCACTGTTGAATCTCGAACAATAATTTCGAAAGATTCAAAAACTCGAAGGATTCCCTTTTGAAAGATCTTTATCTTTCGAGTTAAATCCCTATCTTTCGGACACTTATCTTTCGAATAGATTCCTTTTTCGAAAGATATGTTTCAGACTTCGAAGGATGGGTCGAAGGATGATAGTCTTTCGAGCCTTACTTGATCGAAAGATGGTCGAAAGATGATCTTTCGATGTCGAAAGATATCTTTCGAGAGAGTCTGACACACTGACGCTGATGTGACAGGTTGGTGAAAAAGGTGATGGGTAGGTAAGGTCAACTTTCGGCAAAGAGTATGGCAGGCTGACAACTTTCCCACCAACTAAGATTTTGAAAGATAATTTGCCCAAAAAGGAAACCTTATCCTAGAACCAGTCACCGGAGCTTTAACCGGAATTTTCGCCGGAAAACACAAAGACACTTAAAAACAAGTTTTAAGTTACCCAACCCACTTATGAACACTCCCGGTAAGTTTAAAACACGTTTTCCAGTTTAAAAGTGTAGAAAAACCAACAAAAACGGGTGTTAAACCAAGTGTTCAAACACACACCAAGAACTTGAAAAACCCGGTTTTAAACAAGGTAAAGAGCCAAGCTCTGATACCACTTGTAGGTCCCTTTTTGTCGGAGGATGACGAACCTCAAACCTTGTTATACTAACCCACTAGCGAGTGCGGAATCCAAGCTAGCAAGCAAACCGGGATGAAACAAGTATAAAGCACAACACACACGGGTTCACCGATTAACACAACTTGTATTAATGCAAATGAAGGTTTCGGTTACAAGCACAATGTTTACAAATCTAACATGTAAACTCTCAAAGTGTGTGTGTGAGTTCCGGACAGAATGCTCTCCAACCTCTCAATCTCTCGAGTGTGTGAATCTGTCTAAGTGTCTGTCTAATGAACTCAACACAATGCATGGGTATTTATACCCAGCCCATGATGTCCAGTCCGAAGGATCCGATAGATGGTCCGAAGGATCATCTATCGATGACATGACAATCGAAGGATCAGCATGGACCTCGAAAGATCACCTTTCGAGGTCTAAGCATTCGAAGCATATCTTTCGATGAGATCGAAGGATCCACATCATCCTTCGATCTCTTATCCTTCGAGACAGAACATCTTTCAACATTTACCAACTGTTGTCCAAGTCAAACCGGAGGATGGTTGACTTGGTCAACTTACAACACTAATCAGGACATCGTTTACATCGTGACCGAATACAGACAAAGTACAGACACAAGTGCATCAACACCTTTTCCTAAATCAACCTGACGCGACCCGAAACCCGCTCCAACCCGAACATGTTCTGACCCGAACCCATTCCGACCCGAACCCGTTTAACCCAAACCAAAACAACCCTTTTTTAGGATACTAATAATTTACTTTTATAAATTCTAACTTTTTAACTGTGTTAAAACAATTGAACTATGTTAAAACAGACACCTGGAATTCGGGTCGGGTCGTGTCATGGGTCAAAACATGGTCGGGTCATGGGTCAAATGTATTAGTTCGGGTCATGGTTTTAAAAACGGTTGATGCGTGCCTCAGGGGGTTAAAAATGCCCCCTATTAAAACATAATCAATTTGGGACTTGTATTTACTTCGGTATGACCAAAAAAAGTTAAGAGCTAGTAACTAGACTTTTAAGGTCAAATGGACTTGTATACAATTTCACACTTATTTTAATGTTTTAGATTTCTTTCAAACGGATCATGGTTTGACTTTGAAGGTCAAATATATTAGCATCAAGAATTTGTAGTGCTTCATTTAGATTTGGATATGCTGTTTAAAATGCAGACTTTTGTAATAAGTTTTTATCCAACGATTTTAGATCTTATTTATATATGTTGGAGTGAATTTGCTTTCGTCTTTTCATTTAGGTTGCTTATATTATATTTGATTGATAGATGTTAAAGAAGAAATGGTTCATATTCAGTTATGATTACCAACAATCCGAACTGTAGTGACAGTCATGAATATAATCTATATGTTGCGAGTCTGATGCACACTCTATTTGATATCCAGACTTCTTTCTATATAATACACAATTGATAGATACGTATAAGTCATATATGTTGTTTAAAATGCTTTTGAGTTATCCATTTAGGTGATTAAAACTGAATGTGTTATATAAGTATGTAATCTCTACTTGTTATTGTGTATGTAGGATCATGAGGAGCTGTTTGAAACCATCTCCTAAGCACTTATATCGTTAGTTGACCGTGATTGCTTAAGTGGTTGGGGAGGACATGTCTACATTGTGTAAGTTTCCTTTTGACTTAAATTACTTTATGCAAACCCACCCATACTATCTTATAAATGATCCAAAATGACCCATATAAAAGTTTCAGGTATATTTTATCATATTTGAGTTTAAATGGCACAATCTTGCATGCATCTTCATAGCATTAGCTAGGTATCACATGTAGATGCATTAGCAGTTGGAACGAAACTTTTGTTTTCTTATTTGATGTAAAAATGCACCATGTACCAAAAATATTAGCTTTTTGTCTTTTGTTTTTTATATAAAAACTTCTAGCATTTTGTTCTTTATTGTGTTTGTTATCATTTTTAGTTGGTTTTCAAACACAACTGGATAAAGAATGGGAGGCTTGACAAGATTTGGAAAACCAAATGTGAAGAAAGAATGTGAAGAAAGAAAGCTACGTGAGCGGGCTGAAAGAGATTAAGGGGAGCAACGAATGCAAAAACAATTGAAAGGTGTTATGAGAAAATTAGATTGTCCGTGTAGTTAAAGGTAGTTTTTTTGTGTACTATTTAGATCAATATGTTAAAAATTGTTAGTTTTGTAATATGTGATAACTTGAGTTTATGTTATTGTATCTTTGGTTAATTCGTAAACAAGATTGTATTAGATATTTTCTGCATTTTTAGCTGAAAAAAACTGATTTTTATTTATTTTTTTAGATTTTTTTGTTATTTGTCGGAAATTCGTAGGAAACCGAAAAGTAATGTATTGTCAAAAAGTTGTTGGAAAATTTAAAGAAAAATATTTGTGGGAAATTTGTAAGAAAAATTAGAACTTATTTGTTTGAAATTTGTAGGAAAATTTAAAATCTATTTGTTAGAAATTTGTAAGAAAAATAAGAAATTATTTGTCGAAAATTTGTAGGAAAAATTAGAATTTATTTGTCGGTATTTTGTCAGAAATTAAAAACCATATAATAACATTAATATTATCGTTATTAATAAAAAATATTATTATTATTATCATAAAAATATATATTTTTTTGTAGGAAATTTGTAGCAAACTGTTAAGAGAAAGTTTTATAATTTTGTAGGAATTTTGTCACAAAATAAAAATAATTATTTGTAATTATGGAAAATATTTCTTATTAATGTTATTAATTTTAAAGTAAAATATCATAAAATAAAATACAAAAATAGGCATAATTGTGGAAGAATTGTAGGAAAAACATAAAAAAAACGGTTTGTAGGTATTTTGTGGCAACATTTGTGACGATAGATTTTTGTCAAAAATTTGTGGGAAATTTTGTCATAGTTTTGTAGCTAACGTGATTTTCGACAATTTTATTTTGCACGAAATTTTTTGTAACAAATCTGTGGATAAGACCAATTTCCTACAAATTTGCTACAAATTTGGCTGTCACAAAGGATACAGTTTTCTAGTAGTGCATATGCACCATAATGTTAGTGTAAAAACTGCATGTATCGCCTTCCTTTTAATCTTCGGACCCTGATATTCATTTACACTATTCAGCAGATCCTTTATTGTGATATAATATGATAACTTAAAAATAAAAAAATGACGATTAAAGTTGCAAATAAATTTTGCCTTCGGTTCAAAATAAATTTTTGGTTTTGCCCGTAGCTTAAAATTACGATTTTGCTCACAGTTAAAAATTACGATTTTGCCCCCAGTTGAACATAAATTTATGGTTTTTGCGTCCAGTTATGGTCCTGCCAAATTACGATTTTATCCCCAATTTAAAATTACCGTTTCGCCTCCGTTCAAAATAAACTTTTCGTTTTGCCCGCATGTTAAAATTACGATTTTGCCATCAGTTAAAACTGACGATTTTGCCCCCAGTTCAAAATTACCGTTTCGCCTCCGTTCAAAATAAACTTTTCGTTTTGCCCGCATGTTAAAATTACAATTTTGCCATCAGTTAAAACTGACGATTCTGATTCGTTGTGCTGTGTTGTGTTGTGAGGTGAGTTTGGCGATTTTTAATGGGCGATTGGGCGATTCAGGGCGGTTTTCTGGCGAGTTGGTGGTTATTAGCGACAATTATTGATCGTTGAGTGTCATTGTTGTTGTAAGGTTGAAGAAGAGGGTTTTAGAAATGTTAAGGGAGAGTTTGGATACCAAGTTAATAAAAGGATAAATAAAGATCAAATATATATATATATATATATATATATATATATATATATATATATATATAGGAAAAGGATCATGTGAGAAGTGATAGGCTAGTTGAGAAACTTGAGAAGCATTCTGGACCACACATTTTTCTAAGCCTTTCGTAATATACACATATGTATAGTTTAAAATTGACTATATACATATGTGTATAACTCAATATACATATATGTATATAGTCAATTTTAAACTATACATATGTGTATATTACGAAAGGCTTAGAAAAATGTGTGGTCCAGAATGCTTCTCAAGTTTCTCATAGAGGGTGGACTTCTCTTAGGATCCCTACCCTATATATATATATATATATGTATATATATATATATATATATATAGGATAAGGATCATATGAGAAGTAGTAGGCTATTTAAGAAACTTGAGAAACATTCTGTACCACACATTTTCCTTAAGCAAAAAAAATGAAAAAAAATGTAAAAAAAATGCAAATTTTTTATTTATTTTTTTTTTTGAAAAATCGCAGGTTTTTCTTTAAGAATTTAATTTTTTATTTTTTTAAAAAAAAAAAATTTTTGGATTTATACACATGTGTATATTGTTAATCTTTTTAACTATACATATATGTATATTGTCAATTATACATATATGTATATACATGTTCAAAATTGAAAAATAAGTGTTATTTAGGGTTTAGCATTAGTATTTAGGGTTTAACATTAGGGTTTAGGGTTTAGCTTTATGGTTTAGGGTTTAGCTTTAGGGTTTAGCATTAGGGTTTAGCATTAGGGTTTAATAATAATATTTAGGGTTTAGCATTAGGGTTTAGCATTAGGGTTTCCTTTAACTTTTAGGTTTAGCTTTATCTTTAGGGTTTGCATCAGGGTTTAGCATTAAGGGTTTAGCTTTAGGGTTTAGTTTTAGCTTTAGGGTTTAGCATTAGAGTTTAGCTTTAGGGTTTAGAATTAGGGTTTAGCTTTAGGGTTTAGCATTAGGGTTTAGAATTAGGGTTTAGCTTTAGGGTTTAGGGTTTAGAGTTTAGCATTAAGGTTTATCTTTAGTGTTTATGGTATAAGGTTTAGGATTTATAACACATATTTTTTCAATTTTAAACATGTATATACATATATGTATAATTGTCAATATACATATATGTATAGTTAAAAGATTAACAATATACACATGTGTGGTCCAGATTGCTTCTCAAGTTTCTCAAATAGGGTGGACTTCTCTTAGGATCCCTACCATATATATATATATATATATATATATATATATATATATATATATATATATATATATATATATATATATATAAAATCAAGATCAAGAGAAACATTCTTCTGTTGTGAGAACCTAGATAACTACGATTTCTCGTGCGAGTTTTGCCCTCGTTTTATGCACACACGTAGATTAAAATGTTACAAGACACAACTGTAAAAAATAGAAACGACGTTTTCAGCCCTTTTACGCTGCTGTAAAAAACTGCCGACATTAGCATTTACACCAATTGCAAGAGTTTTTTACGAGTAGTGTAAATCAACAATAACTATGGTTTTTTTTAGAAAAGTTGATTTCTTTTAGGAATTTTGGTAAAAAAAAATTGAAAAACCTTTTGTAAGACTAATTTCTCTAAGTTCTTACAACTCGTAAGAGTTTTCATTTTACCCTAACCCTATATATTTGTGTATATGTGATGTGTGTAAGGTATAGAACTGGATAAAACAAGATTTTGGTATCATACATGTAAATGAACATATTTAAATTTTATGACTTACAAAGCAATTATATATAACTATGTGGATAATCAGTTGTAACTGCTTGAATTTGGTATGAAACATATTATTGAATGAAAACCTTGATACAAAATAACCACCAACGAACGATTACTTAGATATACAACTTCATCACTTAACATACTTCAATGAGAGACTTTGAACCTAAAATCGGAGTTATTTTATAATCATTAAAGCCACCATCAACGAAGAGCTTTGCCCAATCTTTTTCGGTTCTCTCTCTTCCAGTTACACAAGTCATCATAAGCATATCAAAGAAAAGTTGAGACTCGAATAATTCACCGTCGCATTTGTCAACCTTCATGACCATGTCTATGATCACCAATTTTCCTCCATTTTGCTTGCTCGGAATCGCCTCTTTGCAATTCTTCAATATTTTTATACACTCCTCGTCACTCCAATCATGCAAAATCCACTAATTTTTTTTCATGAAGTTAGAAACAAATCACTGTCATAAGAACTTGTATACAAGTGATCAACTTAAATCATAATATAAGTGATATATATATATATATATATATATATATATATATATATATAGGGTAAGGATCATATATATATATATATATATATATATATATATGTATATATATAGGGTAAGGATCATTTCAGAACTCTAAGTAATTGTAGAGCTTACAGAACTCCTAATAAACAATCATTTACTAATATATTTTTATATTTAACATTGTTTAAGGGTATTTTTTATCATTTATTATGATTTCATGTGTGTTAAGTGTAGTTTTGTTATTTTTTTCATATTAATTTTATTATTACAAATACGTAAATTTGTTCATTTACACATGTGTAAACTAGTTCTTTTACACATATGTAAATTTGTCATTACACATAAACAATCTGGTTTTTCATATATGTAATCATATAAATATATATAATATATCCTTAAATAATGTTAAATAAAATAATTGTTTATTAACCACACCAATAGAAAATCAACTTTTCCATGACAGGATAGGTAAATCATTTTGAGGAGGTATGTGGTGTTGGGAAAAGTAGTGATAACATAGTTTTTTACTGTATATTTATAATGACATATATAATTATTAGAGGTATGTAGGTTTGGGTTCTCTACGATGAAATTATATAAGTAGCAAAAGAGGAATACCTTTAGCAAAACCGCATTAGCATTGGGAAAAGCTTCAAACATGTCTCCACCAACATAAGTCAGGTTCTTACTTCCAACCAAACCATCAACAACATGAGGAAGATCAAAACAGATGCAGCTAACCGCAGGAAAAGCTTCCGCTATAGCTTTTGCAACGGTCCCAGTACCACCACCTACATCGACGATGGAATCTAACCCTTGAAAAACACGCGTACATTGTTTAAGAATGATACTCATCACAAGCCTCGCATCACTAGCCATCGCATCATTGAAGAACCGATTAAGCCTCGGCTCTTGGCCTGCTAGGTCCCATAAACTCCCTCCATGAGTAGTGTGAAAAGCTGTAACATCATCACTGTGGAACCATTCGCTCATGTTTTGCCATGGATCTATTAGCATTGGATCCAACATGGCTAGCAAAAAGGGCCTAATGCTTAACGGATCTTCTTTTAGAAGCAATCGAGAGGGAGGAGCTAGCGAATAGCCTTCTCCTTCCTCCTCATCATATCGTCTTGTTGAGGATACACTTTGTTTCACAAAGAAACCGGTGTGAACAAGGATACGCATAAGGCGATAGACAAACTGGGTTCTCTCAGGTTTTATCGCTAGAGCTTCCACTAATTCGGAAAGCAACATTGGTGAGCCATGGCGATCGATGATATCCGGTATTTGTAGCTGAATTGCACATTTGAGTGACATGGACTTTATAAAGCTAAAAATGTGGTTCCATATGTGAGTTTGGGAATGAAGCAAGTTTTTAGATAGCATATCATTTTGCATGGCCATGTTTTTGTTCTTACAATTTAGCGTGAGAGACAATTTGACATGTTGAAACCATACAAACCTCGTCAATTTATAGAAAAACGAGAAGAGAGATGACTGAACAAACTTGATCAATAAGGTTAAAAATTATGGATTTTATATTAACAATAATAGAAATTTCTTATTTCACGTGCTATCATCCATGCACCATCATTTAAAAATGTTATAAAATAGAGCAATAGCAGATAACACTATATTATATACATTACTTATGGACCCTCTGAATCAATTTTAAATCTGAGTATATGAATTTTAAACAAAAAATCTATATTTTATGGTTTATTTGATGAAATAAAAATATTGTGGATTGCAACCCACCAAATTGATAGTAAAACCGGACAATTAAAAGCTATAGGTGGAGATAACAGGAAAGATTTGATAGAAAATATATCCTTAAATATAACATTTATATATAAATATATGAGTCGAAAGTGATATAAATTAAAATTTAATTCCAAAATAGAAACTATATCGAACAAGTAAATCAATACATTGAAGTTGTGTTTTCACAACACTACACCCTATATGAGTTGAAAGTGATATAAATTAAAATTAATCCCAAAATAGAAACTATATCGAACAAGTAAACCAATACATTGAAATTGTGTTTTCACTACACTATACTCTATCCAGAGATGATATGGGTGTGGTTTGCGGTAATACTCTAACCTGATTTCTACAGTATTTTAATAAATGCGGTTGGTTGGTCCCATATATTTTTTTTAAACATAGACCTTATACGTTTGGGTTAACTTATAACCCAGACGCCTCGACATAACGGACTATTACACTTAAAAGCATTAAAGTTCTAAACTCGAAAACTTTGTTGTGCGTGATCATGCTTCAACCTTTTCATAATCCTCTAAGTTAGCAGTTTAATAGTGTTCGGTTCTTCGCGTGATTGGTCGTCCGTCCGGTTCACACCTTTGCGAAAGTCTATCATAAACACTAAAAACAATTAGTGTTTAAGTTAAACAGTCAAACGCTTTGTAATCAAAACATTTGAACGAAAACATTAAGAATATATATATATATATATATATATATATATATATATATATATATATATATATATATATATATATATATATATATATATATATATATATTTCAGCCCCATCACCCGACCGGGTCAGGTTTCCATCCGCCCAGGTCAGCTGAACATGTCTCTTCTCAGAACCCTCCCCGGCGGGGTCAGGTTTCCACCCGGCCATATGAGTTGAACATGTTTTCTTTTCACCAAGTTTACATCTAAATCCATTCAAACTCGTTTTAATCGCTTGGGATTCATAACATAACATATTTAAACCATAATCTATAGTCCGGATTTACAATTATAATCCTCTTAATAATAATCTAATTAATATTAAGTCCCTCAGATTTAAACTATTATTATTTCACAAATAATAATCCACCTACTCGTGAACATATACTATTCGTGTACCAACGTGTAACTCTTCGGATCGTACCGAGTTGGATACGTTGACTTTAATTACGGCCGGACATATACATATCTCCAACAATTTTAACTAAGTTGAGGACAATACTAATTTCGCATTTTGTATGTACTTGCAAGTGAAATGGCTTCCAGAGCTGGTCCACGGGATCTTTACTGAGTTAAATGGCTTTTAGAGCTTGACGGTGGCTAGATGTTTTACAACGCCAATGTGAAAGGCTTGCAAGTCTTATAGCCTGAAATAGATCCAACATTGGAGGTACCAACAAACTTAAATTCTTTATATAATATCATGAAATGACTTATAAAAATGTATGTTTACATTAACACTATGACTCAGAGGATGGTAAGGTTGTTCTGCCTTCATATATCACTGGTTCATGTGACTAATCATGGACAACCCTTTCTGATTCAGTTAAGGAGACAGTTCAAATAACGACTAGAAAAGTCACTGAACTAGGCCAACCCTATTATTTGATCTTGACTAGAGTATCAACAACCTTGCTTCCTTATGCTCGCTATCAAGTTGTTGATCTTTTGAGGGATGAACGTCGCCGATCTCAGGTTCATGAGTACACACACAAGTTTTTAGCCTAAGATGCTTTTGCAGTTAGATGCTTTAAACTGTTAGCTGCTAAAAACTAGTTCTTCTTAGCCTATCCTAGTCCAAATTTTAAGATTTTAATAAACATGCTACTTGGTTGATGTAATTTATGATATTTGGGTTTGTAGGTTCGTTTAACATGTTTAAAGTTGTTTGATTGTTGGGATTTTTTGTTTTAAAAACTGGAAAAAAAGTTAGTTTTTTATTTATTTTTAAGCCCAGTCGTCTGTATAGGTGAAAATGTTCTTTTTCATTTTTTTTTCCGAAAAACTTATAGGGATAATATGTAGTCCCTAGAGGATTTCCTGAATTTTTCATTTTTTAATTATGTCGGGACTACATATGGTCCCTAAATGGTTAAAATAATTTTTTAATTTTAAATCTACAGGATGACATACAGTCCCTAAATGGTTAAATAATTTTTTAATTTTAAATCTATAGGGACGACATGTCATCCCTACATGGTTAAAACATTTTGTGTAAATTACACTTTTCGTCCTTTATGTTTATAGCGGGTTGCAATGGATGGTCTTTAACTTCAATAATTACAGTCACAATCCTTTATTGGAAAACGCATTACACCTTTCGTCCTTTAGCACTTACCAAGTTAAAATTTTCAGTTATGTCTATACACTTAAGGGTATTCTATCCACTTAAATAAAAACATGAAATGACCAGAATACCCTTAAGTGGATAGACATAACTGAAAATTTGAATTTGATTAATGCTAAAGGACTAAAGGTGTAATGCGTTTTCCGAATAAAGGATTGTGACTGTAATTATTGAAGGTAAATGTTATCCATTGCAACCCGCTACAAACATAAAGGACGAAAAGTGTAATTTACCCAAACATTTTTTTTGTATTTTAAATCTAAAGGTACGACATGTCGTCTCTAAAAGTTGGCCTATGGGGACAACACCTATAGGGACGACCTAAAGGAGCTGTTGGGACGGTCTTATAGGGACAAAAGTTGTGGAGCCAAAATATCGTCCATATAGGCCTAAAAAACCTATAGGGACGAAATGGCGTCCCTACAGACAGAAAAAATTTAGTCTCTACAGGTATATTTTCTTATACTGGATATCAGGTATTTGTAGCTGAATTGCACATTTGAGTGACATGGACTTTATAAAGCTGAAAATGTGGTTTCATATGTGAGCTGGATATCGGGTATTTGTAGCTGAATTAAGGTTAAAAAATTATTGATTTTATATCCACAACAATGAAAGTTTCTTATTTCAGGTGCTATCATCCCATGCACCGGTCATTTAAAATAATATTGTCTACATCAGTTGTGGGCCCTACGAATCAATCTTAGATCTGAGTATATGCATTTTTTTGAACGACAAATTTGGATCACTTACGGACCGCTGTAGTATCATCGTGCCACCAGCAGAACCACCCGATCATATCCATCTCCACTAGGCAATAATGCATATACACCAATTCAGGAGGAAACCCAATAAATATGGGAAAAACCCCACTTTGTGGGAATCGAACCCATGACCTAATGGTCATAAGCCTTATCCTACCACCAAGATACCACTAGGCTATAATGCCATGGTGAGTATATGCATTTTTAATAGAGAATCTATATTTCTTCTTTTAGTTAATGATTTTTTTTTTTTGAATGACAAATTTGGATCACTGACGGATCACTGGAGTATCATCGTGTCACCAGCAGAACCACCCGATCATATCCATCTCCACTAGGCAATAATGTCTATACACCAATTCAGGAGGAAACCCAATAAATTTGAGAAAAACCCCCTTTGTGGGAATCGAACCCATGACCTAATAGTCATAAGCCTTATCCCACCACCAAGATACCACTAGGCTATAATGCCATGGGTTTTAGTTAATGAATTAAACGGGCATAATCTGATTATATGCATTTTTAACAAAGAATCTATATTTCTTCTTAGAGTTAATAGCCAAAATGGTCCCTGAGGTTTGCTCACTTTTGCCACTTTAGTCTAAAATCCAAAATTTTTAAATTTGGGTCCCTGAGGTTTGCATTTTGTTGCCATTTTAGTCCAAATTTCAAAAAACCTCTTTTTTTTACTGTTGCAACCAGTCTATTTTGTCCTTTTGTTGAGGGGTATTCTGGGTTCTTGATCTGAGTTTGTTATAATAACTCATAAAAATGACCAGAATACCCTTTTATAAAAGGACAAAATAGGCTGGTTGCAACAGTCAAAAAATGGAGTTTTTAAAATTTGGACTAAAAGGGCAACAAAATGCAAACCTCGGGGACCCAGATTTAAAAATTTTGGATTTTGGACTAAAGTGGCAAAAGTGAGTAAATCTCAGGGACCATTTTGGCTATTAACTCTTCTTTTTTTGTTAATGAATTAAACGTGCGTAAGTTTCGTGTATATGCTTCCTGTTTCAGAAAAGCAAATACTGTGGATTGCGACGCACCAAATTTATAGAAAAGTCAGTCAAAAGCTACATATGGAGATAATACGAAAGATTTGATAGAAAATATATCCTTAAGTATAATATACACACATATATATGAATTATTTACCTGTGGAAAATGATGTAAAGTAAAATTAATTCCAAAATATTAACACTTGTACTGAAATGAAACTATATCGAACAGGTAAGAACAAGTAAACCACCACATTTAAATTGTGTTTTCACAACAGGACACCCTGATGATTGGGTTTACTCAAATTAATTATAATGGATAAATATGGAATAAAAAAGTAAACCAAAAACATAATCTCACATTATAAACTTTTCCAGTGATTGGCCTCGAACAGACAGTCCGTGTTTACTAGACAAACCACAAACACAATATATCTTTGTAAACTAAACTACAAAAAGAGATCATGTTTTATTTACAAAACAAATGTACAAAGAAAAGCCTTAGTGACTTTGGCTAAGATACAATGCAAACAAGTTTAACCAAAAGGACCTAAGCACAACTTCTTGCAAAACGGTCCAAAGGTCCCCAGGTGAAACACCAGCCTGATCCTAGACAAAACCCCCTGCAAAAACAACAAACATAACAAAAAACATGCAGATAATAAGGCAGCAACACATGATCATAAGTTATGCGATTAGCTACGGAGGAGGACCCCCACACAAAGGTCCCCCTTTCCAAACACAAAAAGTTCAAAAGTATCCCAAGGAAAGTAATTATTCAAGTTACAACCATATCGAAGAAAGCAAATGTTCGGGAATCACTGGGGGGCACCCCCAGACAAAGATGGCGGAGAGGAGGGACCTGCAGAGGAGAATAGGGCTTTTAATTCATCTATCGATATTAAGAGATGCTCCAGGATTCTCTTCAGGATGACAGGGGTCTTGCTCCCAAACTCCTCATCTAACTTGGATAATTTCTTCTTAGCTTTGGAGTTGTACATCGGAGTCTCCTTCTTGCCTAAACCCTGAGCAGAGTAAGCATAACCATCCTTCAACCCAACCTGGTAGCCAACATCCCGGTAAGCCCTGTATATCTCCTTTAAACCACTCTTAAAATCCTCTGACTGGGCAACAGCGGCAAGGAAAGCTCCAAAACCTTCAGTGATTAACCAGTGCTTTTCCTTTGCCAACCGCTGATTATCATCAGAGGTTATCCCATATTCCGCATACATGGTGTTAAGTTGCTCCTGGGAAACGGAGCCAACTTCCTTCAAATACTTCAACTCAGCAGCCAACTCTTCTTTCTCTCCCACCAACACCGCCATCTCCTGCTCACAGGCTCGCTCCTTCTTCTCCAGCATGGCTCCAGCCCCCTGGACAAAAATCATCACAAAAAATTCAAAAAAAAAAAAAGAGGGGGGAGGGAGGGAGGAAGGACTGTATACCTTCTCCTCCTGCAACTTCCTCTCAGCTTCAACCACTTGGCACCTAAGCCCGGCAGCAACAGATTGGGAGGTCTTGAGCTCAGCCTTGAGTCCTTCATTCGCCCTCCTCAGATCATCAATTCTCTACAACATACCAGCACCCCTCGAAAAGGTCATCCCTCAAAGCAGAATTCACGAATTTATGGGAGGGAGGAACAGCATGAGTAAGAAAGTCCCTAGCAGCCTCAGGAGTCCCTACCACTGAAGAATGAGAAACTTTCCATTTGGGAACATATGTGAGAGGGATAGCAGCAGCAAACAGGGGAGCCAGAGGGGATCGATGAGTGGGAACTTCAAGAAGAGTGGGCTTACTAGTCCCAGTAGCATGAGAAGGTGAAAGTTCAAAAGCTGAGGAAAAACGGGCTATGCCCACCTCAGAAGCCTTATCCCGAACACGGGAAGAATAGGGACCAGTAGGAATCTCTATGGGATCCTGAGGACTCCCCTGCATAACAAGAAAAAGAGTGTCAAAAACAAGACAAAGGTAGAAAAAAGGGAACGAGAAGAAGAAAAGACCTACCAGCAAAGGTGCACTCACAAGACTTGAAGACCTCAGGTGTTTAGACAAGGAACCTTTGACCCCAACAGGGGGAAGATCGGAAACAGCCTTCGACAAAGGAGGAGGCTTCTGACCACTGGCACTTCGGAGTCTTTGCCGGATATTGCGAGGAGCAAGGGTCGGCTTAGGACTTTCAACCTTCCGTTTACGAACCAAACAAACCTCCAGGGCTTCATCATCACTTTGATTAGAATGTTGAACAGGGGGAAGGTCAGGGGAACTTTCCTCCTCATCAGAAGGGTTTCCCTCATCACCCCCCACGGTGATAGAACCCCCAACCTGGGCAGATCCCCCAGTAACCTGTACCTCTGCATTCAAGCCAAGATCGACTTCGTTATCAACTACAAACTTGACATCCTTGGAATCACCTTGAAGTAGCCTCCACAAAGTTAGCTCTGCACAAGGAAAAGCACTAAAGATGACTGCACAACCATTAAAGCATAAAAATGGACAACAACAAATAACAGGTCAAGAATAAAGGATACCCTTTTTGCCAAAAAAGGCCTTGGGATGAACCGGATAGGAAGGGCTCAGTCCCCCCATGGCGAGCATTCCGCCGGAAAAAGTAAACGCCCTCGTCGGGTTTTCGTACATCCGTTTCCACAGGACGGCTTCAGCAGCAGACAGGGTCGGAACAGCATCCTCGATAACAGCATCAAGATCTCTTGGCAATGAGGATTCTGGCAGCATAGCAGCAGAGACAAAGATGAATCTACTTTTCCAATCCTTCGGATAAGTAGAAGTGGGCATGAAATTGTAACAAGGTTTCGACACGCTGTTCTGCCGTTTTGCAAAAGTAAACCAATCTCCATCAGAGACTAGTTTATAGAACATGCAGAACAGAGGAATAGAAGGCTCCCCAGAAATGGCTGCACAGGACAACTTGAAGTGGACCACCCTCATAAATCCTAAAGGATGTATCTGAGAAAAGTGAACACCGAAATGACGAAGCAAAGCAACCTTGAAAGGGGAAAGAGGATACTGAACCCCACAGGAGGAAAAGGCCAATGTGTAAATGGGGATCCTGTCTGGCGTACACTCAGCCGGATCATTAGGACCCGGTAAGGAAGAAGAAAACTGCTCAGGGATATTATACGTTTCAACAAAGGACTTCAAGTCCTTTGCCGTCAAAATCGATCTTATCGCCGAACGGCCGGAACGGCTCATGACAAATGCAGAAGTGACGATCGGAGAAATGTTAAAGGAAATGAGAAAGGAAAGATGATGGTGGAAACTGAGCAACAAATCAAAGAGGCAAGGAGTGCATTTAAAGAGATGACTAGTGGTGGTAACCGTCACATCAAGGTCCTTTCGAAATTCAAAAAAGAAACACGTGCATCAAGGGGATTACACCCCGCCATTAATACTCGGCAGGTTAATAGAAGGTTAATGATAACCACTAGGGGTCAGGGCCCACATTTTCTAGGGCGGAAAACTACCTTTTGAAAATACAGATATGGCTCAGCCCGGATCATGAGCCTTGGGACTCAGAACCAGGGACTAAAGATGACTTGACGACGGGCCAATGGGAAGGCCCATTTCACACGCTTTGGGTCACCCTTGTGCTGTCCCAATTTTGAAGAAGCCCAAATAATAAAGATACCTTGCCCACTAAGGTTCCCTTTCATTGAGCGGGAAAACCATAATCAGAAGAGGCAGGTCTCATTTATTGCCTGATAAGAAGAGGATCTTGGCTGTCAATTGTACTTCTTCGGCCGGAGCATTAAATAAGGTTACCATCTTACCGTTAGGGGTCAGACACGTGTCTGTACCCCTCGAGAACCCGCAGAATCCGTTGGATGGACTGAACAAAATATCTTGCATATGGGATAAGAGCTAGGCATTATATAAGAAGCAAAGAAGGTATCATCTCACATACACACCTCATTTACTGCACTCCCATTAACTATCCACACATTAACTTCCGACCAATATTCCCACGTATTTATCACAAATATCATATTTATTAGATTCACACCTTAGAGGAAGCATCCCGGTGATCATACTCATCTGGATAAACTCCTCAGCTCTTCCGGCAAGTTTACTTATTCTCACGCCGGAGCTTGGTCACGGATCCCCCCTCCGGGGCCCTCCGTGGCGAGGCTAACGGTTTGTTATTTTGCAGTAACGAAGGTAAAGACTCTTGACGTCAGCGAAGATCCATTTAACGTCATCTGGGATTTGGGTATTCGACACTTATTATACTTGCTGATTTAAAATGTGTTACCCTCTCCTAGTTGCCATAACCACTCAACCTACACTAATCTTGCTTTACCCAAAAAATGGGACTATATACTTGGCTTTATTTAATAACTAGGTTAGAATTCAGTGTATTACACGTATTGAATAACTGTAATGTTATATACTTACAAATTGTGTCTTTAAATATTTGTGTATTGTGTACATGTTAAATAAACTAGTGTATTACACATATAATGTAACGGTGGAGGTATCCACACATCCCCCAAAAGTATCTACACATCCCCTAACCCTATACGCCCCTCATTGCTCAATACGCCTCAAACTGACCCCACCCATACGCCCCTCATAGCTCTATACGCTTGAAAATGGTCTCTACCATCTAATTAATGCCAATCATTGGGTGTCAGCCAATGATTACCCAATGATTGGGATGTAAGGAACTTTATTTTGACAAGGTTTTTGTATGGGGAAGTTGTGAAATATTTATATAAAAAATTAATATTTTTTTTTATAAAATGTTGTTATAAAAAATTGTGTTAGTATTATAAAACTTCATATTTTTTATGAAATGATTTGTGTATATTTTTTAATAAAAAAATGTGCATATGTTTTTTTTTTGTTAAGTATTATTATTAAAAACTTCATATTTTTATGAAATGAATTGTGTATATTATAAAATGTCAAATTTTAAAAGTATTATTAAATATCAATTTTTTTATAAAACGAATTGTGTATATTATAACAAAGTTATTTATTTATGAATTATTATTATGTCTTTAATTGTCAAATTTTTTAAATGTCAAATTTTTATTAAGCGAGTTTTATTTAATATTACTAAATGAGTATTATCACGTCTTTAATTGTCAAACTTTTACACGTCAAATTTTATTAAATGGGTATATTATAACGTTTTATTAAATGTCAACTTTTTTATTTATCAATTATTATTATGTGTTTAATTGTTTCCGTAACATAATGTGTATGTTATAAAATGTCAAATTTTTATGTCTTTAATTGTTTTTCACTTGTCGTTTATTAACCATAACGAAACAAGAAACGTAATTCAAAATGTAATTAAACATCTTTTATATTAATATACAAAACATGTAACTTTGATACAAAATGTAACGACTAAACCTTGCAAAGGAAAACGATGGGTGCAGCATATACAATTTCGAGACAGGCCGGCTGTCTTGAAATTGTGTACCGAACCCTATCTTCCAACGGGATTTGTGCTTCACATTTACCACATTTCAATGGCACAAGGGATCAGGAGGTTGGAGCAGTGGAGTCGGCATTTTGTTTATTAACCACCGTCCAGTCTTCCATGTCCCCTCGGGATGGTGAGGGCAGTGGCATTCCCGTTGGTGGAAGGCTCATGAGAACACTAATGAACTCCTCTCTTGGAAGGATATGTTATGGGGTGGCCCGCGTTGGCTAGCGTCACTGGGAGCTGACGAGGCAACAGGCTACTCCGATAACACGTAATCCTAGATCGGCGTTCTAGTGCATGAATCTGAAATACGAATGTAGTTTCTCCACAAGGATTACGCTACCACCACCATCAAAAGACCAACTTTCGATATCCTGTTAATAAAAAAATACAATTTCACATTAGTCTCGGCATTCGAAAATGTATTGTAAAAATAAAAAAAATAAAAAAACCAATTCAAGCACCACCACAACCACCACCCCACCACGGGCAGAGATCGACGTGGCAATGCAGCGGTGTATGTAACGAACGAGTAGGTCAGGAATCGACGATACTCGGGCCTTCTTACCGAAGGGTTCAGGACATAGGGTGGGCCACCAAGCAAACAACTGATCATCATGCATAGCCGTGATCGCGGTGGTATAGATGTCCTGAACTAACTCATCCTCGGTATAGAACCCGGTGGCAACAGCAAACTGACGCAGCGACATATTTTGTCGCTGCCCGAACAAACAGAAAGATACCTTGGGAGGCGGTGGTTCCACGTTCGGATCGTCCATATCCGAATTGGGCCGGTCAGCCGACCGTGGACGAAACACGAACGTGGACAGAAACTCCACCATCATGGTCCTATAAGACGGCCCAACCGCCACCGAAAATATGCGATCCCACGGGGAATTCTCCCTGATCAAACCCTGAGCCCTCTCCTCCTCCCCTACCTCCCGTAAAGCATCCCATGACAACGACCTCTACCGCCCCACCTTCATTTGTTGCAACCTGGTAAAATGTTTATACTCCCTAGAATTGTTCGGGTAGTCCATATAGCGAATCCCCGAACAATCACCCCCGACCATCTAATCGAATCCAGGCACCTGTCCCGCACCAAACTCCTCCTCGTCTGATGACATATCTGCAAAAATTAATATATAATATGGGTCATATTATAAACTTTTTACAATTTTTATAAACTTGTAATAATTTTAGTAACGAATTTTATAGCCGACCCACCACCACCACCACACCCGACCCGACCCGCCGCCACCACCACCAAACCCGACCCGCCTCCGCCACCACCACCACAGGCGACCCCCAACCACCACCACCACCACAGCCGACCTCCAACCACCACCATCATAGCCGACCCCCAACCACCACCACCACAGCCGACCCCCAACCACCACCACCACAGCCGACCCCAACCATGGTGAAACCATAACCGCCACTGTCAAACACTAACCGCCACCGTCAAAAACTGTTGGTGCAGTTGTCTGTCGACTTCATCTTCGTTCGAGTCTTATGGCACGAAGTTCGAGATAAGATCAAGAAAGCTAATTATGCATGGACAGGCTAATTCCGCATGAAAAGTCATTAAATAATTCCGCACGGAATTACCTACTATCGCTTGAGTCTTAATTTCGCTTGTAACTAATTTCGTTTGAGTCTGTTTCGTACGGAATTAGGTGTGGCTATATATATGTGTAATCTCGTGTCATTTCACATGAAATTAGAAAGATTGTTTCTGACGGCGGAGCGCGGTCGAAGTGTCTACAGATCTGTAATCGTATCAGAATCAATATACAAGACAGTTTAAAGTGATATTCTTGCTGAAACTAACTCATTATGTCTGTTTCCGCCTTTCATTTTGAGTAGAACGCCTCTGATCGACTCGTTCGGGTCCGACAACGATCCTACATGTGGTATCAGAGCTCAGGAGGAGGAGTTCTGCAGATTTCAGCCTGATTTCATCTCATTTTCTTACTTCTACACCTTCTTTTCTAATTTGAACAAATTTTAACGGTCAAAATCATTTGAATTTCACACATCATAAGCGAAATCATGTTTTAACAAAGCCTTGAGAAAATTGGACCTTAATTCGAATTAAAATTGAAAAAACTTGTAATTCCGTGTGAAAAGTTGAAACGAAAAAATGACGTCATCTTAATTTCGCGTGTAATTGTTCCTTAATTCCGCATGGAATTATCAGTTGCTTATAATTTCGCTTGAAAATACTTCTAACTCGGCACGAAATTATAATTTCGTGTGAGTAATTCCGTTTCAAACTTAATTTCGTGTGAAATCTGAGTAATTCCGCATGGAATTACCTTATTTTGTTTGAATAGCTATAATCTCGTGTGAAACTGAGTAATTCCGCACGGAATTACTTAATTTCGTTTGAAAATCTCTAATTTCGTTTGAAAGTTGTTGTTTCAGGTAATTTCATTTGAAGCTTATTTTCGCTTGGGAGTGATTTCGATTGAAGGATATAATCTCGTTTGAAAATGTCTGACGAAGAATTTTATAACGCGTTTGCCACATCTCCGAGTACTCCGGCTGCCATTGCTCAAAACATGAATGCAGAAAATGAAACTGGAACTTTGCAAAAACCCCCGAAACTTATGGGAATTGAAGAGTACCATGGATGGAAAAATCATTTTGAGAATTGGGTTCAGGCAAACCATCTGAGAGCTTGGGAAAGCATTGAAACAGAATATGTGAGACCACGCACTGCTTTGAAAGTTGATAAAATCATTTCAGAATTTATAGACAACGAGAGAGAGAGAGAGAGTTATAAAGGAGAGAAAATGATGATTAGTCTTCTACAACAAGCGGTTAAAGAAGATATTTTTATTTTGCTTCAGCATGATGGTAGTGCATTTTCAATATGGAAGGCACTTGAGAAGAAGTTTGAAGGTAGTACAGAAATGCTCAAGAGTAAAGCATCTTTACTGAAAAAAGAGTTTGAGTTATTTACAAGTATGCCAGGGGAGACTATAAAGACTCTCATTGAGAGATACTGTCATCTTGTGCGTACCATGTCTCAGTTGAAAATTACTAAAACTCCAGCAGAATGTGTTGAAAAGTTAGCTGATGCATTACCGCAGAAAGAATGGGGTACTTATCTCATGATGTTAAAGAATTCTGGAGAGTTTAGCAGATTATTAATTGGACAGTTTATTGAAAAGCTTGAGGCACAGGATCTTGAACAACAAAAAATTGCCAGAATGAACAGCTCAAGCAATCAACAAGATATCAAATTGTACTATAAAGGAAATGTTGAAACTGTTGAAGTCCAAAGATCCAAACCGCTTTTAGTGTAGGAAATTCATCTGGATCAGTCGGCCAAAGTTCAATCAACACTAGGGGATTTTCAAATGTTAATCCTCCAAGTGTTCAAAGTTCAAATGTTGGTAATGGACATATGATTTTGTGCAATGTTGCATTGCATCTTCAAAATGGTCAGAATTTTTCTGAAGAGGTGGTTAAAAGTCATATGGCATTACTGGTTACTGCTTTGAAATCTTATGAAGGATTGATTGCTGGAAAAATTGGCAATCCTATGCTAACCAAAGAAGATTATGATCAGATTGATGCAGAAGAATTGGAGCTCATGGACATCAAATGGTGTCTAGCTAGTGTCTTGAGAAGAGCAGAAAAGTTTAAAATGATTACAGGAAGAAATGATTTCTTAGATGCAAATATCTCTAATTTAGGTTTTGATAAATCTAAAGTTATTTGTTTTCGATGCAGGGAGAAAGGTCATTTCAAAAGAGAGTGCAAAAATCAGAAACCTAGCGGAGCAGAGGATCCTTTTGGAAAAGATGATTACTATCGAAAAGCTATATATCAACAGGTTGCTAATCAACCGCACCAACAAAAGGAATCAAAAACTGCACATGGGAAAATGATTGAAGATGCAAATAAGAAAGCTTATTTTGGTATCTTTGATCAAGATGATGAGAAAATGGCTCCAGGATTTAGCTGGGATAAGCTTGTGGATGAGAGTGGGGAGTTTAAAGCTTTCATTGCTCAAATTGTTCAAAAGCCTGAATTGATGAAAGAATGGATAGGAGTGTTAACTGATGAAGAGAATAGTCAAGATGAAGAATCTGTTTCTTCTGAAAACGGTTCAACAGAAAGCAGTGATGATGATGAAGAAATCAAACAGATAAATCTGGGAAAAGCTCATTTATCTTCTGACAGTTTTGAATTTTATTTTGCAGATAAATTGAAGAAACTGAAAGAGAGAAAAGTTGCTAAAGAAATGAAAGAAATCAAGATTGTTCAGAAGATAGTTGAAGTGGAAAAGGTAGTTGAAGTCGAGAAGATTGTGGAGATTGAAAAGATCGTTGAAATCACAAAACCGTGTCTTACATGTTTGGAATCCTGTAAACAATGTAAAGAAAAAGACAAGAGGTTTAGTGAATCAGAAATGTTGAAGGAAAATTTGTTGTTTGATGTGAAGAATATGAAAGAGTCGTACGACGTTTTGAACAAAACTGTGAATAGTTTGCAGAAGACAAACTCAGAAAGAGAAGATGCGTTGAAAATGATGAATGCAACAATGATGTCGAAGCAGAAAGAGATAAATTTTTACATTGAAGAATGTGCGAAATGAAGCAAGAGTTGGAAACAGAGAAAGCTGAAAATGAAAGAATCAGACGATTACTGAGAAGTTATTCGAGTTCTGATTACTTAATTGACAGAATTTATCCAACTGTTGCAGGTTTTGAAGCGTTTGACGACAAGAAGCCGAAGAAAAAGGATACTGGTAAGAAACAGAGTGTTAATTATAACAAGTGTCCGCCTCCGATTTGGGAAGGGTATTCGCCTAGAAAACCAAATGAGGAACAAGTAAAAAGGGCAGTCAATATAAAGTTAGAGTCCGAGATAATCGATGTATTACCAGACAAGATTGACATCACGTTCACAGCATCCGACATCGATCATGAGTCCGAATTAATAAAAAGGGTGGTCGATCAGGTGTTGGATAAGGATGAGGAGTCAGAGTCAAAGTTCGAGTCCGAAAGTTCGTGTTTGTCAGTCGGAATTTCGAGTTCGTAGGTCAGGAGTTCAAAATCGCCGGGAAAATGGGTGTATAGTAAAGAATTTGTGTTGTCAAAATCTAATTTGGATGACGAAACATTTGAAGTCGCATATACTTTGAATGATTCTGACAAATTATATTTTGATAAAGAATTTCCAATAAGAAGTGTTAAAACTAAAATGATCAAAAAAGTTTTCAAAATGATAGAAATTAATATTTCTGAAATAAAAGATGTAAATCTTTCTGGAAAACCTAAACCTTACACCTCAAGAATTAAACAAAGGATAAACAAGAAAATGGGTTACAGTTCTAGTTCAGGTTATCGAAAGAAACCAAACCACAACGGTAATTTCAAAAAGAAAGGTCTTGGATTTATTTCACCTGAAAATTATAAAAATGAGAAAATTTCTAAAAATACAAAATTTGTTTCAGGTACTTCTGCTGAGGATGAAAAGAAGAGCACATTCTGGAGACAATCAAATAAAAAATTTCTTGCTGAAAAGAAGAAAAATGAAGCTCATCAGAGAAAAGAAACGAGAACCTGTTTTAGATGCAATGAAGCTGGTCACATTGCATTGAATTGTCCATTGGCAACAAAGACAAAACAGGGAGTCTCAGAAAAACTCAAAGCGATAGTTGTTGACAAAACCAAACCACCAACTGAGAAATTTAAAGTGTTTAAAAATTCTACTTTTGAAGTTGGTGAGTGTTCGAAAAGATTTTACAGGAGAAGTGTGAATCTTGTCAACCAAAAATGGGTTGTTAAGAAAATAGAGGTAAAACCTGGCGATGAATCTGATCCCACAAAATCAGATGAGCCACATGTTGTTAAAAATAGTGAAAACTCAGTTCCTCCAATGGATGATGAGAACTTTCCACCATTGAGGACTGAGAATTTTAAACAAAAGTTTGGTAAAATTGAGATCTCGAATCAATTTTATTCTGAAAAGAATGAATTTGATGTTGAGAAAACCTTTAATGGAAATGTGAAGAAGATTTTTGGGAAAATGGTCGAGGGAAAGGCCAAAGGGGTTAAGGATTTTTATGCTACAAAGAAAGCAACTTACACCCCAACTGCAGATGAGTTAGTATCACCCAAGGCTGGTCAGGCGTGGGTGGACATTTTCTTTCATTAAAGAACCTGACTTGCCGGAGCTCCCAAGTTTGTAATCGCGGAGCATGAATCGGCATCTTTAATTTTTTTTTATGTTTAAGTGTGACTGTTGGAGCTTCCAGGTTGGTAAGAGTGGAGCAGGAATCGGCATCATTCTTTATAACAGGTTTGAATGTGCATACCTACAAGTGGTAAATCAGGGACATTAAGTTGTACCTGTTTTTCTTACAAGTGGTATTCTTTCTTGAGAAATTCACGAAAAGTGATTTCACCTTACAAGTGGTACAGAGGTTTGTTCTGACAAAGTGATTAATCAAGGTCATTAATTTGAACTTGATGTAATCTTCATACAAGTGGTTAATAAACAACGTGATGAGATAAACCCCGAACCTACAAGTGGTTAAAAACAAAACTTATTTTTTGGAAAAACCATGTTGATTAAAACAAACTTAAGTGTTTTGAAATCTCAATGGGAAAATAGTTTGTTGAAAGGGGGAGTTCTGATTGTTTATGCTGAGTGGATGGAGAACTGAAGCAATTCACATCAAGTTGTCATTTTCTTGTTCAGTTAGTTTTCAAGTTTCTTTAAATGTTTCTGAATTTTAGGGGGAGTAAGAAAATTTCAGAAAATCCAAAAACATTAGAAAATTTAAAAAAGTAAAAAACATGATATATTCAAAAATGAGTTTTTGTATAAAAGAGGAAATGATAGTACATCAGTGGACTATCACAACATGCTAAAGAAATGAAAAGTCAAAATGTGATAAACAATCTCACTGCGGATGTGCTAGCAGGTTTTTATACATTTAGTAGATTGTATTCGAGATATAAACGTAAATTTCAAACTTGCTTATATCGTGGGGAACATTTCTTGAATATATGGGTAACCCCCGAAATCTTGTTTGAAAGGTCCCTCTTTCTGAGATACTAGGTCTTTATACTCAGTGACATCTGGGGTATTATCCCGGGACTTCTGATTTTGCGGAAGCAATAGCCTAGTCCCCGTTGAATACTTTGCAAAACGCTTGAAATATAGCACAGTCCTCAGTATAAAAAATGTTGAAACATTGAAAAATGCTAATCATGTGCTGTTGAAGAAAAGATTCTCTAAAGGGAACACACCAAAAGTCGAGCCGTCATCTCTTCTCTGCTGAACGGAAGTTCTAACCTGAGCTCTCACGGTTTCGCATTTAACCCTTTAACAGATATCATCTAGGTATACTCACCTGTAAGATTGAATATTGGGATCTAGATACGGGAGTATATTCAAGTGGTGGGACACGCGAATAAGTTTAAGTGCTTAAGACATTAATCGCGTATCTCGGAACAGTTGCACTTTGTGTGAAAATTTAAAGTGGACCAATATACTGACAATCTAAGTGAATTGTTTAGAACTTAAAATGAAATGAAGCTTAACGGTGTTGGTGATTTGTCTCATAAACTGATATGATCCTCTTACACAAACTCACAAAAATATTGTCTGTAAATATTTCTTTACTGCATTTCTTTATCAAAAATCCCAAAAAGATTTTGAGTGTGTTTTAGCATAAAATTTTGAAAAATTCAAAAAGATTTTCGACAACTGGTGTTGAAGAGCTGATTTTCAAAATTCCAAGTACTAAACATGATGACATTTCGTGAGGGGGAGTTTGTGTTTAAAGGTTTTTAAAATGATTTAAATCTTCTTTCAAGTGGTTCATCAGTAAGAGATTTACAAGTGGTGTCTGTGATTGCCAAATCTTAAAATCATAAAACTTATGTTTGTGATAGAGACAATGCATGTTTGAATTTGAGAAGAACCAGGTTCCGATACCTGAAGACTCTGTAGTTAGAGAAAGCCAGGTTCCGATACCTGAAGATCAAAATGGATGGCAGGTGACTATCCTGATTACGAGCATAACTCAAGGGGTAGTCTGCTTACAAAAGGGGAGCCTGTGGATGCTAGAAGATAGAGCCAGTGTTAGATCCTGGAACATGCTGAAAAAGAAAGAAGTCTAATCAAGACCGAAGAGTTGATACGATAAAGACTCTCACTGAAGATTCCATCAACATTCAAGGGGGACTCTGTTGGTGCAGTTGTCTGTCGACTTCATCTTCGTTCGAGTCTTATGGCATGAAGTTCGAGATAAGATCAAGAAAGCTAATTCCGCATGGACAGGCTAATCTACATGAAAAGTCATTAAATAATTCCGCACGGAATTCCCTAATATCGCTTGAGTCTTAATTTCGCATGTAACTAATTTCGTTTGAGTCTGTTTCATACGGAATTAGGTGTGGCTGTATATATGTGTAATCTCGTGTCATTTCACACGAAATTAGAAAGATTGTTTCCGACGGGGAAGCGCTGTCGAAGTGTCTACAGATCTGTAATCGTATCAGAATCAATATACAAGACAGTTTAAAGTGATATTCTTGCTGAAACTAACTCATTATGTCTGTTTCCGCCTTTCATTTTGAGTAGAACGCCTCTGATCGACTCGTTCGGATCCGACAACGATCCTACAAAAACTAACCGCCACCGTCAAACCCTAACCGCCACCGTCAAACACTAACTGCCACCGTCAAACCCTAACCGCCACCGTCAAACACCACCACTCTCACCATCAAACACCACCACCGGCCAAAATTAAAAAAAAAAATCAAAAAGTGACAAAGGAAAGATGAAATGAGACATTAACCTTTTATGAAAATCTGGACCGTATAGCTTGATACGAGAGAGATCGAATGATACGAGAGAGAGCGTTTGTGTGTGTGTTCTTGGTGTTTTAATGTGTGGGCTTTGAACTCCTAGATCTATTCTTCCTTTAGTCAAACTTGAAAAGCAGTTTGGGGATCAATGAGAGGCGTATGGATCTATGAGAGGCGTATAGGAGTTTTTTTTTCTTTTTTTAATTTTTGAAACTTAGTATAAGAGAATTAACAATCGGGATAATTTGGCAAGACACTTGTCCCAGTAGAAGGGACGGGTGCATTTAAATGAGAGGTCACGAGTGATCCGGGCTGAAACTGGTTTGAGGCTGATTTTTTGCATTTTTTGGGGATCAATGAGAGGCGTATAGGAGTTTTTTTTCTCTATAATCTTAATTAAATAAATTTCCTTTAAGGTTTATTTATAGGTTATAACAGAAAAATTATTAAATGAATAATTATCTTAATATATTAATTAAACATTAAAGGAAGTTTATTAATTAAATAAATTTGCGTTAATGTATATTTATAGGTTATAACAGAAATTTTATTAAATTAATTAAAACAGAAAAATTAATTAAACATTAATGGAAATTTATTAATTAAATAAATTTCCGTTAATGTTTATTTATAGGTTATAACAGAAAATTTATTAAATTAATTAAAACAGAAAAATTAATTAAACAATTAAAACAGAAAAAGTAATTAAACATTAATAGAAATTTATTAATTAAATAAATTTCCTTTACTGTTTATTTATAGGTTAAAACAGAAAAATTATTAAATCAATCAAAACAGAAAAATTAATTAAGCAATTAAAATAGAAAAATTAATTAAACACAATTCACGTCGTTAATAATGAAGTTTTAAATAAGAAGTTTTGAATAGTTTTGAATAATAATAATAATAATAATAATAATAATAATAATAATAATAATAATAATAATAATAATAATAATAATAATAATAATAATAATAATAAAAGCATATGCACATTTTTTAAAAAATTAATAGCATATGAGGCGTATAGGGCAAGAAGACCAGTATACAACTCCTATAAGGTGCTTATGAGTGTCTCATTGACCAATAAGCCCTCCTGGTTGAACTATTCCACCTTTAATAAAAGTGGAAACCACGAGGGGAGGCTTATTGGTCAATGAGACACTCATAATGTGTCCACCAGGGGAGTTGTATTGGGCAATGAGCACCTTATAGGAGTTGTATACGGGTCTTATTGCCCTATACGATTCATATGCTATTAATTTTTAAAAAAAAATTATGTGAGGTAATTAAGGGTTTTATGTTATAAAACACCCTAATTAATATTTTTTTTTATAAAAAATTGTTGCGTACACTATATTTCACGGATGTTACACCTTTGCCAAGTTAACAAATTCTTTTTCGCGGATTCTATTACTACCTAGTAACGCCCTACCCTGTGTAATACCAGACATGTACATTGTCACTCATTCCATAGCTTCTATACTTCAGTGAGGTATTTCAAAGTCCATTTCGTACCGACATCGGGCAATCATTCGTTAACTTAGCCATGATGAAATAGACACCTTCGACATAAGCGATCGATAAAATGGAATGGTTCAGGTAAACCTCCGGACCATCGAACAAACGGGAAGTAAGTTTCCCAAACACCATTGCTTAAATACGTTAAAATACGCTAAAAATACGTTAAAATAAGCTGAAATACATCAAAATACCAGGGGTGTTTCAGTAAATTCAGGGGTTTTTAGGGCTTTCTTCAATTTCCAACATTTAGGGCTTTATTTAAAGGGTAGACCAGATTTGGCCTACCCGTTCCAACCCGAACCTGTTTTGGCCCGCACCCGTTTTGATTCGAACCCGTTTTAACCCATGACCCTACCCGACCCCCGGCCAGACCCGTTTACCGGGTCTAGTTATATCATCGTTTTTTAAATGTGCATATGTTTTTTTTATTAATTATTATTATTATTATTATTATTATTATTATTATTATTATTATTATTATCATTATTATTTAAAACATCATATTTTATGAAATGAATTGTGTGTATTATAAAATGTCAATTTTTTTATTTATCAATTATTATTATGTCTTTAATTGTTTTTCACTTGTCATTCATTAGCCATAACTCAATAAATACATCAAACATCGTTTTATATTAGTACACAAAACATGGCCCTTTAATACAAAATGTAACGACTAAACCCTAAACCCTAAATTGCTAACTGTTACATATTCTTAAATTCATGCAAGCTGTATTGGTTATTCGGATCTCTATTCGGTCACCATATTGTTGCTATCAAGTTTAAGGATGCCTTCCACGGTAAACGTGCTTTCCGCTTCCCCATTACCACATGAAGAACCTCCGACCTGATCTGGCGCTCCCTCGTTGTTGGAGAAGCATTCTCGGTAACCGCTTCCACAACATGGAGAACCAATCCATACAGAAGGAGTTCTCCCTCGAGATTGGTGACGTAGAAGCATTATCGTTGGTGGATGTTCCAGTGCATGAATCTGGAATACGAACGCAGTTAAGCGTTTGAATCTGAAATATGAACGCAGTGTACTTCTCCATAAGGATTACGCTACCACCACCATCAAAACACCGACTTTCGCAGTGGCGGACCCAGGAATTTTTCCATGGGGTGCGGAAGATTTTTAAAAATTTTAGGCCCCTAGGTACATAAGTAAAAAAATCGGTTATATCGGGTCAGGTCGGGTCATGTAAGTCAAAAGAACATCAAACTAAATTTATATATTTGGCAAACACGTCAAACTTTGTACAAACATAATTAAAACGTCGCCCTACGGGTTTTCATTTTTGAAATCTATCCAAAACATCATCTAAAGCTACTTTCTTAAGCAAGTCTTTCTCTATATAACATACACAACTATCACTTAAATTCTCATCCCCAATCCGATTACGCAAGTCGGTCTTCACATTCTTCATTGCCCAAAAACATCTTTCAACGGTTGCGGTTGCGACGGGTAATACGAGAACAAGCTTCAATAACCGATATACCAATGTAAAAGTTACGTGAATATTTGTTGAAACCATTAACCTTACAAGACTTGACAAACCATCCAAGTTGGCGAATTGTTTATCTTTTTTCACAAAATTAAAGTAGTTTTCGAGTTGAACCGGAAGCCTTCATTTTTCCTCTTCATTGAAATCATATGGATACTCCTCGGCTAGCTTTAATATATTTGGAATGTCAAATGCACTAAAATTATCACAAGGACTCAAACAACTCATACAAACAAGTAGTTCAGATGTTACCTCATTAAAAAGGTTCCCAAATTCTTGTATTTACAAATCAAGAACCGCATTGAAGCAATCATACTCGTAATAATGCCGATTTGTGATGTTCGTCTTTCTTCTTGGCCACCTTGGGTTAACGTATTCATCATCCAATTTTTTAACCTCAAGTTCATACATGTCACAAAAGGAGTTAACCTTCTCCAAGAACTCATTAAAACCTTCCAACCTAAACTTTTCAAGTTGGTTTTTGGTGGAAGAAACCAATTTAACCGCATTCATCAAATCTTGCTCCTTTCTTTGAAGACATTGGGACAACGTATGTGTGATGTTTAGAATATGCTCCATCAAGTGTATGTAAAATACAAAGTCGTATTTTTTCATATCCTCTAGAAGTCCGTCCGCTTGTCTACTACAAGGAAGAGTTTGACCCGTTTCTACTAACCATCCAAGAACTTCCATAATATTTGGATATAAAGAAATTGATGCGTGTCAGTGTATATATATTTTTGATGTATATTTTAAGTCCTTTTTAAACTTTTAGCCAAGTTTTAAATTTATAAAACACGATATTTACTAACACTAAACACACATATGGGCAAGTGCACCCATCGTGGACGTAGTATAGTGTTGGTAAGATACCGAGGTCGTCCAGGGACACAAGAGCTTTTAGTACCGGTTTATCCTCAACGTCTAATCAAATCAAAAAGTTAGAAAAGATTGTTAAAATGAAGTGTGAGAGAGGTGGTGTGCCAAGGGATGAGTTGCAATGAGACCAAGCACTCCTATTTTAGGCTGAACAGAAGGCTGGACACGGCCCCGTGTCCGTCTGACACTCTCTCTCTTCATTAATTGTAATTCGCAATTACAATTAATGCGCCTGCTGTAGTTTCGCCACGCCCCCTGTCCGCTGGACACGGCCCCGTGGTGGGCAATAGAAGCTTCTATAGGTTTGTCTTTTCTGCTGCTTCTTGGGCACGACCCCGTGCTGGCTGAGCACGGGGCGTGTTCAGTCTTCTGCCTTCTCTATTTCGCTTGGGAGGATGCTGTTGAGGGGCCGGGCAATCCACTTATGTTCCTTTTCTTGTATTTATGTTAGATTTAGCTGTCTTTTTTACTTCTTTTGTGAATTTGAGCTCATTTAATCCTGAAAATACAAAAGGAAGACAAAAACACTCTTTTTCCAACATTAGTACTTAAAAAGGGTTAGTTTTATGCCTTATTTGATGTAATTATATGTTGCATTTTACACACATCAAATACCCCCACACTTGAACTTTTGCTTGTCCTCAAGCAAAACTCTTTAATATGTGGCTTACACTCCCAAATGGAATGGGTAGAAGAGAAGGTTTTGGCTTGTCATAGAGTGTCGAGAATCCAAGATTTTTTTGGGTTTTATTTTTTTATTTATTTACAATCCTATTCGCTATGATTTGTTTAGAACGTTTCATAGGATAAATTACTTATTTGGGCATAACATGCCTTTTTAAAGTTCCATTTATATACAAGTTCACATACCTCACGGGAGAAATCACTCACACTCGGCCGAAGGTGTATTTTTAGTGAATCACTCGAGAGCGGCATGGAACTTATTCCTACCATAAGCTTGCCAAGCAATCAATCCTTCTCCTTTTTAACTCGTTACCTTTGTAAATATCAAGAGGACTTTTGGGGTAAAGGCTTGGGCTAAAGGTGGGTGGATGGGTTAGTGGTTAGTAGAAAAGGGCGAAAGCGTAAAAAGCGTCGATTTTCGTAAAACATTTTGTTTTAGTGACTTTTTATTTCGAAGTATTTCATCAAACAAGCTTTTGTTTTAAGAGCTTTGTTTGTTTATTTCAAACTTCATTTTTTTTAGTCACACGAAAACCGAGCTTGTTACTAAAATAAAGGGTAAAAATAAAAAGGGTTTTTGGTGGGTAAAAAGGTTTTAGGGTAAAGAAATGAAAAGTTTAGGCTCAAAGGGATTAACTAGGGGGATTTTAGGTAGGTGGTAAAAAAAATGAAAAATAATGGTGTAGAAAGAAAAAGGGTTAGTCCTAATGCCTCCATCATTTACTTACTTGGGTTTAAGTTGGTAAAGACTGGGAATGAATCGTCGTGGCAAGTTCTAGAGTCGTAAGAACCAAGCGGCTATTCACACAAGAAACGAAAAATGAGCATTTAGTCTAAAGATGTATATTTGTATGCTCAATAAAGGCTCAAAACTCACTTTTTGTGGGAATGGGTTTTTCTATGTGATCAAGTATATATAATCAAATTTTAACTAAGCTTGTTATGCCCGTTTCATAATTTTCTTATGTTGGTTCTTTTTATCACGACGCTATTGGTTGTAAACTTGTAAAAATATAACCTTATTAATCTTAGAATTCCCAACTTAAACTTTAGACAAGTAAAAAAATGGAAATTTTTGAAAAAAAAAAATTTGGGGTGATTAGCGGTTCCAATAGAGTTTTGTGTAAGGCTTGTTTTTAGGACTTGCAAAATTTCAAGGTTTTAGCATCCCCCCCCCATACTTAAATTACACATTGTCCTCAATGTGTCCCAAAAATAAATTTTTAGGTTGATTAGATGTGTAATATGGTGTTAAAAAGCAAAGGTTTATGTTACTGGCAGCCTGGGCACGACCCCGTGTCCATTGAACACAACCCCGTGGTGAACTGCCAGTAATGAAAACTTACAGAAGGTGGCCACGGGGGCGTGTTGGCTAGACACGGCCCCGTGTCTGGCAAAAATCTGCAGGAAAGTAACCAAACAGCAGATCTGGGAGGTGAGCACGGGGGCGTGTCGGCTGGACACGTCCCCGTGTGGACAGTCTGTAAGCCTGAAAAATAGGTTCCTTCCTCCGGTTTTTCCATCCTAGCTTTATGAGTGCTAAGGCTTAGCACTCTAAGCCTCGGTTTGTACCTGTTTCATCACTAAATACCACACCAAGCAACACAAACATCCTACATTACCATAGTTAATTGTTCCAAGCATAAAGTAAAAGAAAAATAAAGCGGAAAATAAAAGTAGCCAAGGAAAGTAAATTGTTCGATAGATAAAGGGACTTAAACCTGTGGGCTTGCCATCAACCCGCTCCTGTTCCTTCAATCCCCTAGTCCATGTCCTCATCGCTGTCATCACCTCCATCCCCATGCCCCGCCATATACTCCCGGATGCAGCCGATATCGTCTTGTATATCGTTGATGTTGCGTTCAATGGCTCCGACCCGGTGGTATGTATTGTTGGCGAGGTTGTAGGCGTTCCTGGTACACATGAGGTTTTCCTGCAAAAGATCATGTAAGCTTTGAAAGTTAGGAAAACCGCCTCCTTGTGAGGAGGATTGACCCGGATCACCATGGGGTTGATATTGGTAGTGGGGAGGTGGTGCGTGAAGAACTAGGGCCTCCTGCAGGTTCCATGCATAGCCTTGCGTCCTTTGGAAGCTCACTGTCCCGTCTTCCGCCTCATAAAGTAAGTTCATGGCTCGGCAAATGTGGTAGTCAACTCGTCCCGACCATGGGCTTCTTTCAAAGGACCTTGGAATTCTCGTGAAGTGCTTGAAGAGGCGGTACACCCATCCTCCAAAGAAGATAGGTGTCGGAGCACGAGCAAGGCGGTTGAGATGCATGTTTCGTAACAGGAGATATGGAACATCGAGAGGCTTCCGGTTGTGGATACAGTGAAGGACAACCAAATCTTTCAACCCTACAACGCCACTACTGTCGTGATGTTGGCTAAGAGAGTAGGTGAGGAGCCTTTGAATGTAGCGATAGAGCGGATCTCTCAGCTTAGTACTCTTGGTGCTGCTAGGGTTGTAGATTCCTTCACCGATTTGAGCCCATGCGGCTTGACGTTCATTTTCATCCAAATCTTGTAATCCCCTGGTATTTTCCTCATTTCCCGATTCCTCTTCCTCGTACAGTCCCACAATTGCTCCAAACTGTGCCATAGAGATCGAGTACCTTGTCCCGCCACACCGAAATGCAACCCCTTCATTGTCGAACGGGTCACACCTTGAGGTGAAGGTAAAAGTACTATAGAACTCCATGGTGCATTGATGCACCGACCGAAGCCGAGTGTTCAATGCAACTGCTAGTGGTCCCGTAACGATGTTGTTGAATCAGTCCAGCTGGTTTACCAAGGTTAACAGGTCCGTGCATGCTCGCCTTCGGGTCTTGTTTGAAGTATTTCGTATCTTGCCCTAGCATCGAGCTCACTTGCATTGAACCTTGTGAACTTTGCCATCTGAAAGAATACACCAAAAATTAGCACGAAACAATGAGATTTTTAAAGAAACTGCAAACAGTGGGTTGGACACGGCCCCGTGTTCAGCGGGCACGACCCCGTGTCCAGACGTCTGTAACCCAAAAACTTCATTTTTCGTCCCGGTCCTGAAAATCTGAAAATTTTTGGTCAAGTAGGTGCGGTTTCCCCCGAAAATGAAACCCTAAGTGTCGTTTTTCCCAAAACAACCCATTTACCCTTCCAATTTCATCTTTTTCGGTTCAAAAACAAGGGTTTGAGGTTTTAGTGAGAAATCGGACAAATCTATCAACAATACAAGTATATTTACTTCCCATTATACTAATCTAAACTAATACTAACAGATTCCATCAAAAATTTGAAGTTCGATCCGGATGAACTTGAAGAACCCTAGATTTTTCCCCAAATCTTTGATGTTTAACTACATGCAATTAACTAATCTAACTACTAATGATGATAGAATCATACCTTTATGTTGTTAAACGTGGAAGTAACGTCGGAAATCTGCGGAAAATCGCCTTGAACCAGAGCGTTTTCGGCAAAACGGGGCGTGTGGAATGAGGTAACTGTTATGAAAAGAGAGTTTTATCCCAACAGTTGCCTCGACACGGCCCCGTGTCCAGCGGACACGGCCCCGTGCCGAGCAAAAGTTTTGAATTTTTTTTTATGTGCTCGTGTGCATACCCCTTTTTCCGAAAACATGGTTAGAAGACTTACCGGTTTTGATGTATACTCGTTTGTTTGCAACATTTTGGGTATGATGTGGATGCTTTTCATTCGTTAACCGTTTGAAGCGAGATCTCCTCTTCTTCATCCTCAATGGATCCTCGGTAGAGTTTTAGCCGTTGGCCATTGACTTTAAATGGTATACCATTTCGAGCTTTAATTTCTACTGCACCGTGAGGAAAAACATGGGTGACGGAAAAAGGTCCTGACCACCTAGATTTTAGTTTACTAGGAAATAATCGAAGTCGTGAATTAAACAACAGAACTTGGTCTCCTACCCGAAATTCATTAGACTTAATATATTTATCGTGTAAATTTTTCATTCTTTCCTTATAAATTTTGGAGTTAGAGTATGCATAATTCCTTAATTCGTCTAATTCATTCATTTGACAGAATTGATTTTTACCTGCAGTTTCTAAGTCTAAGTTTACGTTTTTTATTGCCCAGTAGGCTCTGTGAGCTATTTCTACCGGCAAGTGATAACTTTTCCAGAGACGAGCTTATATGGGGTTGTGCCTATAGTAGTTTTATAAGCAGTGCGAAAAGCCCATAAAGCATCATCTAATTTATCAGCCCATTCCTTTTTATTTAAACCTATGGTTTTTTCAAGTATTCATTTTAAACCTCGGTTAGTCACTTCGGCTTGCCCATTTGTTTGAGGGTGATATGCTGTTGAGACCCGGTGATAGACCCCATACCTTGTTAATATTTTTTCGAGTTGATGATTGCAAAAATGGGTACCTCTATCACTTATCAAAGCTTTTGGTGTTCCAAAAACGAGAGAATAACTTTTTCAGATATTTTACCACTACTGTTCCATCGTTAGTTGGAAGAGCTTCGGCCTCTGCCCATTTTGACAAGTAATCGACTGCCACAAGTATATATTTGTTTCCTTTTGACGGTGGGAAGGGTCCCATAAAATCGAGTCCCCACACATCAAAAATTTCACAAACGAGAATGCCGTTTTGAGGCATTTCGTTTTTGGAAGAAATATTACCTGATCTTTGGCAAGCGTCACATGCCTTTACAAGATTTTGTGCGTCTTTGTAAATGGTTGGCCAATAAAATCCTGAATCAAATACCTTTCGTGCGGTACTAGCGGCACCATGATGTCCTCCGTATGGACCTTCATGACAATGACGGAGAATTCTTCATGCTTCATTACCATGGACACACTTTCGGATGAGTTGGTTGGCACACATTTTGAAAAGATAAGGGTCTTCCCAAAAGTAATGCTTTACATCAGCAAAGAATTTCTTTCTTTGGTGATGCGGCCATCCTTTGGTGACTATACCGCTAGCTAAATAATTAGCATAGTCGGCATACCATGGTTCTTGTCTACTCTCCATCATTTCCAAGGACTCTGTGGGAAAGTTTTCGTTGATCTGCTCGTCTCTGGTTGCCTCCAAAGCTGGGTCTTCTAGGCGTGAAAGATGATCTGCAACAGTGTTTTCTGCTCCTCTTTTGTCTATGATTCAATGTCGAACTCTTAGAGGAGTAGAATCCATCTGATCAAATGGGGTTTTGCGTCTTGTTTCTTGAAGAGGTATCTGATAGCTGCATGATCTGTATAGACTATAGTTTTAGAAAGAACAAGGTAAGAACGGAATTTATCAAAAGCAAATACCACAGCTAGTAATTCTTTTTCTGTAGTTGTGTAATTTTCTTGTGCATCATTAAGCGTTTTACGAGCATAATAAATTGGGTGGAAATGCTTTTCTTTTCTTTGTCCCAAGACTGCTCCAACAGCAAAGTCACTTGCATCACACATGATTTCGAAAGGAAATTTCCAATCGGGTGCTATCATGATAGGTGCATTGACTAGCATTTCCTTGAGGGTTAGAAATGCTTGATTGCATTCTTTGTCAAAGATGAAAGGTGCATCTTTTTCAAGTAATTCTGTTAGAGGTCTTGAAATTTTTGAAAAGTCCTTGATAAACGTTCTATAAAATCCGGCATGCCCTAAGAAACTTCTGATTGCTCTAACGGAGGATGGTGGAGGTAGTCGAGAAATAGTTTCTATTTTTGCTCGATCAACTTCCATACCTTCGCTTGAGATTTTGTGACCGAGTACTATTCCCTCTGTTACCATGAAATGGCATTTTTCCCAGTTAAGGGCGAGGTTAGTTTCCTCACATCGGGATAGCATTCATTCAAGGTTATCGAGGCATTGGTCATATGAGTCTCCAAAGATAGAAAAGTCGTCCATGAAGACTTCCATTGTCTTTTCTATCATATCATTGAAAATGGCTACCATACAACGTTGGAATCTTGCAGGTGCATTACATAGACCGAATGGCATGCGTCGATAGGCAAAAGTTCCGTAGGGGCATGTGAAAGTTGTCTTCTCTTGGTCTTCAGGTGCTATCGGGATTTGAAAGTAACTTGAAAAACCATCTAAGAAACAATAAAATTTATGACCGGATAGTCGTTCTAACATTTGATCAATGAAGGGCAAAGGAAAGTGGTCTTTCCTTGTTGCTTCATTTAATCGTCTATAATCTATACAAACTCTCCATCCTGTGACGGTTCTTGTCGGTATTAATTCATTTTTTTCATTAGTTATTACCGTCATACCTCCTTTCTTTGGGACTACTTGGACGGGACTTACCCATGGACTATCGGAGATAGGATAGATTAGTTCGGCGTCAAGTAGCTTGATGACTTCATTTTTAACCACGTACATTGGGATTTACTCTTCGTTGTGGTTGAATTACTGTTTTGTAATCATCATTCATTAAAATTTTGTGCGTGCACATGGAAGGACTTATTCCTTTAATATCTACAAGCTTCCAAGCAATCGCATTTTTGTGTTTTTTAAGAAGATTAACTAATTTCTCTTTTTCTACGCTACTTAATTTAGATGAAATAATTACAGGCAAATTACCATCTTTGTCTAGAAAAGCATATTCCAAACCTTTAGGAAGTTCTTTGAGCTCAATGGGTGGGTCTTTAGGAGACACCTTATTTTGTGGCTCATCTAGATCAAGAACCTTAAAGGTTTGTTCTATGGCGATCTCTTCTTCAACAAAGTGGTTATCTTCTTCAGTTGTATCGGGTGGCTCATCCTCATCTTCAATTAGGGGGTCATTATTGCCAAAAGGATATTTCATTGAACGCTCAAGATCTATGCTCCTTTTGAATGCCCCTAATTGAAGAGGTAGATTGTTAAATTTCCGGTTCTTCAAAGCTTTATGAGTTTTTACAAAAGGTTTTCCCAAGACTAGAGGAGCGTTATCGAGGATGACGAAGTCGATTGGAATAACAATCTGATTTGCTTGAACCAAGACATCCTTAACTACACCGATTGATTTTATTACTTTCTGATCGGATAGAAAAATGGGTATTTGAAGTGGAGCAAAATCACTAATACTTAATTTTTCAAAAATGTAGTTAGGCATTATGTTAACACAAAGATCTTTATCAATGGTGATATTACTAATAAATGAATTTTGAAAGAAACATGGAACCAGTGTAATGTTAATTTCAAAAGGGTCTTCTTTTATTAGCGAGGTTTGATCATTTGTTAACTTAACACTTACCATTTATTCAATTTTAGTGTTAGTGCTTAACTCTTTTAAAAACGTGGCATGAGGGGTTACTAAACAATGATTTTCGAAAGAAGGTGACAAGAGATTAATTTCTTTAAAATTAGACTCTTCTTGAATTTTAACATTATCGGCCTCACCTTTTTCGTTGTTTAACTCATGTGTCGGTTTTTCACTTTCTTGTTCTTCCATTTTTACATTTTCAACTATCTCTACGTTATTATTAAGATTTAATTCTTCTCTTGCGCGGGACTCCTCTTCCCTTGCGCGAGATTCTTTTATGCAACGTTCGATAGTTGTAATGTGTTCTAATATCCTATTGGTTACTTCGGTGAGAGAGAAAGAATTGGGATCCTCAAAGCTTGAATCCGGTTGTTCGATCCTTGGTTCCTCATAGTACCCATATGAAGTAGATGGTTCACACCATTGTTCTTCATTGTAAGTATATGATGGATAAGGGTCGTAACTTTGTTCTTCATAGTACTCATATGAGGTGGGTTGTTCACGCCATGGTTCCTCATAATAAGTGTATGAAGGTTGTGGCTCATATCTCGAGTCATCGAAGTATGAGTATGAAGGCTCATACCTTGGTTCATCAAAATATGAGTATGAGGGAGAAGGTTCATACCTTTGGTCTTCATAGGATGTGTATGAAGTTGATGGCTCGTACCTGGACTCCTCATAATAGTTGTATGAAGTGGATGGTGGAAACAAGTTACAATATTGTACCGAGTGCGGGTTTCCACAATTAGTGCAATAGTCTCTCATATAATCATCCTCCTCATAGGTGTAGTTGTAACCTCCTGAGTATTGATCCATAAGAATCACTCAGCAGACCACAACTGAGTCTCGGGACCAGAAAACAAAAACAAAGATGGAAACAGAAGGCTGGACACGGCCCCGTGTTCAGTGGACACGGCCCCGTGTTCAGGATCTGTATCTAGGCGTTTTAATTAAAGTTACTGGTCACGTTGAGCATAGGGGCGTGTTCAGTGAGCACGACCCCGTGTTCAGACTCTGTATCTGGGTATCTAACTAAAAAAATGCAGCACGGGGGCGTGTTCAGTGAGCACGGCCCCGTGTTCAGACTACTGTAATTGCAAACTAAACTAAAATGCAAAAAAATGTGCGCGCGTTTTAAAAAGGTTTTGAAAAACTGATTAGGTCGTCGATTTTAAGCTTTCTTAAAATCCTTGTGTCCCCGGCAGCGGCGCCAAAAACTTGATGCGTGTCAGTGTATATATATTTTTGATGTATATTTTAAGCCCTTTTTACACTTTTAGCAAAGTTTTAAATTTATAAAACACGATATTTACTAACACTAAACACACATATGGGCAAGTGCACCCATCGTGGACGTAGTATAGTGTTGGTAAGATACCGAGGTCGTCCAAGGACACAAGAGCTTTTAGTACCGGTTTATCCTCAACGTCTAATCAAATCAAAAAGTTAGAAAAGATTGTTAAACTAAGAAAATAAAAACTAACTAAATGCTGAAAAATAAAAATAAAAATAAAAACAGATAGACAAGATGAATCACTTGGATCCGACTCGTGTATTAGTATAACCTTTGATTATTTTCGCACTTTTGCACTTGTTTAAGAGACTATCTTAGTTATTGTAGTAGGCCCCTCTTTTGAAGGCGACGTTACCCTCAACCCAGTAGTTTGAGTCAGCAAGGATACAATCCTAAAGGGTTGGATTATTGGAAGATAATGAATTAAGTTATTAAGGCAAATTATGGTAGGCCCCGCTTTTGGCGGTGACGTTACCCTCGACTAAGTAGTCTGAGTCAGCAGGGATACAGTCCTAAATAGCCGGGTTATAGTATTAATAGTAGTTAACTTATGAGGGGGTCAAAGAGTTTGGATCCCCGCCATCCAATACCTATGGGCATTGAAGGAGATCCTACTAAACTTGACCCAGGTCCCTTGCAGGACCTCTAAACGCTGAACAAGGGCAAGACCCTTACCAAACCATTCCCTTAACCCCCGACCAGGTAGCCAACATACCTCATATAGACCGTGGAGATATGAATGGTGAAAATCTTTTATTTTATATAGACAGTAAAATAATGCCAAGACACCACGGACAAACAATAAGGAAAGATCACCTTCAACATAAGAAACTAGTTATTAAAGTCATTAATACAAAACCAAATAAAAAGTGCAAAAGATTAAAAATAAAAAGTATTATACTAAACACTTGTCTTCACCAAGTGATGTAAGAGACTTAGGAAAACATGGCCTTGATTGTCAAGAACTCTTACGATCAATCTTGGATCCCGAGACGACTCACACACTCTATGATGGACAATGGATGATGGTGGTGGATGATGGTGTTGTGATGGTGGTGGGTGGTGGATGAAGTGTGAGAGAGGTGGTGTGCCAAGGGATGAGTTGCAATGAGACCAAGCACTCCTATTTATAGGCTGAACAGAAGGCTGGGCACGGCCCCGTGTCCGTCTGACACTCTCTCTCTTCATTAATTATAATTCGCAATTACAATTAATGCGCCTGCTGTACTTTCACCACGCCCCCGTGTCCGCTGGACACGGCCCCGTGGTGGGCAATAGAAGCTTCTATAGGTTTCTCTTTTCTGCTGCTTCTTGGGCACGGCCCCGTGCTGGCTGAGCACGGGGCGTGTTCAGTCTTCTGCCTTCTCTATTTCGCTTGGGAGGATGCTGTTGAGGGGCCGGGCAATCCACTTATGTTCCTTTTCTTGTATTTATGTTAGATTTAGCTGTCTTTTTGCTTCTTTTGTGAATTTGAGCTCACTTAATCCTGAAAATACAAAAGGAAGACAAAAACACTCTTTTTCCAACATTAGTACTTAAAAAGGGTTAGTTTTAAGCCTCATTTCATGTAATTTATATGTTGCATTTTACACACATCAGAAATTAAATGGGAAAGTGTCTTGTAATGGGAATTCCAACGTGTATCCCCGGGCCTTGAAAGCGTCATTTCTTGGTTCAACCCACTTCCGATACAAAGTACATCTTCCATTCTTTTCCAATTGTCTTCTTTGGCTTTCACGAAGCATATCTTGCCGTTTAGAAGATGCACAAACGACATTTGTTAAACATGTTATCGTTTCAAAAACTCTCCAAATTGGTGTGTGTTTGTGACCCACCGCCACAACAACTAGTTGAAGTTGGTGTGCAAAGCAATGAATATAAAAAGCCGAAACATTTTCCTTTAAGATTAGAGCCCTTAGGCCGTTAAACTCGCCCGACATGTTACTTGCCCCGTCATAGACTTGGCCTCTAATCCTTTTCAAACTTAACCCATAACGTGCCAATATATCATCAATAGCCGTTTTGAGTGTTATTGCGCTTATCTGTTTGACATGAACAAGCCCAATAAAACGCTCCTTAACAATCCCAACTTTATCAACAAAACGAATAACAACTGCCATTTGTTCCTTTTTTGATACATCACATGATTCATCTACTAATAAAGAAAAAACATCATCACCAAGTTCTTCTAAAATTTGTTTAATTACCTCTTGAGCATAACAATGTTTGATGTCCGCTTGAATTTTAGGACTTGTCATTTGGTTATTCGCGGGTGCATTCTCTAAGATAACTTTAGAAGCTCTTCATTCATTTCACCCATGAGTTCTAAAAGCTCTAAGACATTCCCTTTAATTAATGAATCTTTTGATTCATCATGTCCACGAAACGCCAATCCGCCATTCAACAACCTTTTCCCAAGCAAAGTAGATGCACTAAGTCTAAGTCGGTATTCACGTTTCTCCTTAGGGATTCTATTGTCCCATTGTGTGTGTACCGCTTGATTTTCGTTAACTAAATCGGCACTCTTTTGGAAACATTTGTTGTGTAGACTATTAACTAAACCAACATGTTTTTTAAGTGACGCATGTACCTTTATCCAATTGTTATACCCACCGCTCACAAATGTGTCTCTACCATCTCCGAAGTAGCTCCTAAACAAATAGCAACATAAGCAAAACACACGATCCGATTTTGAGCTATACTCTAACCATCCCTTATACTCATGTTTGTCATACCATTCTTCCTTAAATTTTCTTAACTCCTCACCTTGAAACGTTGTTTGTGGGAATTCGATACCTCTTAGTTGATACGGTCCTCTTAGTATATATGCCCTTCTAATCTCATCCCGTTGATTCACATTATATGATTCTATCGGCTTGCGATCATACGAATCCGAAGGAAGAGTATCCAAATTAATTAGTTCGGAAGACGTATCCACTTTCTTCCTCTTGAAAAATCGCGCCATAACGTCTCTACTCACGGTTCCTATCACAATCATATTGATCCATCATCCATGACCATAAATTCATCGTTCCAAAAATCATCTAAATATCACCCCTAAAAATCATCTAAATAACATAATCATCAAGCCCAAGAATTGTTTAATCACCCCTAAAAATCATCTAAATAACTTAATCATCAAAAAAAACATCTTAGGCAGTAAATCATCACGTAAAATCATCAAAAACACCATCATAAAAATCATCTATGGCAGTAAATCATTAAGTAAAATCATAAAAAAAAAACAAAAAACTAACCCTTGATGATGTCGCTGCTGTGTTGCTGCTGCCTGGCCGGATTCCAGTCAGTTTTTGGCCGAAATTTTGACTGTCACTGGCTGCTGTTGCTGCTGGCTTGCTTGCTGATGAAGTCGCTGGGCACTGGGCAGGATGTCGTAGAACAGAAACATAAGGGCGGGAGGATATTGAAGGGGTTTTTGGGCTAATTGTTAATGTTTATTGTTGGGTATTGGGTAATTACTAATGGGCTTTTTGTTTATTGTTAGGTATTGGGTAATGGATATGGACTAATGGACTAATGGGTTAAGCTTTGGTTTGGGTAATTGGGTTTAAGTAGTATAATGTATTAATATAGGTAGTTTTTTTTTTAATAAAAAATCAGACTTTACTAAAAAAATTATAATATAATCCATAATATTTTTTACCCAAGGGGTGTGGATGAAAAATTCCAAGGGGTGCGACGGAAAAATTCCAAGGGGTGCGGACGAAAAATTGCAAGGGGTGCGGACGGGATTTTCTTCGGAAAATTACATAAATTGTTTTTTTCTCGGGGGTGCGCCCGCCCAACTTGGCATGGTAGTGGGTCCGCCCCTGGACTTTCGAGATCCTGTTAATAAAACATACAATTATAGCATTAGACTCGGCCGAAAATATATTGTTAAAAATAAAATAAAAAATCAGATCCAAGCACCACCACCACCACAGCCGACCCACCACCACCAGCACCACAGCCACCTCACCACCACCACCACCACCACAGCCGCCGAACCACCACCACCACAACCACCTCCACACCCGCCTAACCACCACCACAACCGCCAAACCACCACAACCACCACCACCACTACCACAACTGTTGGTGCATACATCTGTCGACTTCGTCTTGTATCGAGTCTTGCATTGTTCATGGCATGAAGTTCGAGGAAAATGATCAAAAAGCTAATTTCGCATGAACTACCTAATTCCGCATGAAGAGGACTTTGATAATTCCGTACGGAATTAGTTAGTAATATCGTATGAATGTTAATTTCTCATGAATGTATTTCCGTGTGAAGCACGTTTCACACGGAATTAGTGTGTCTATAAATAGGCTTGATTTCGTGTCAGTTGGTACGAAATTACCTAGAGATTTTCCAACGGCGAAGCTCTATCGAAGTGTCGTCTTGCTGTAATTGTGTTCCAGATCAATACAAACGACAATTTAAGTGAAGATCTTGCTGAATTCATGCATTATGTCTGTTTCCGCCTTTCATAGTGTATAGAACTGTCACGGCCCCCGACCCGGTTTTACCCGTTTCAGGAGCCGCGGGACAGAAATCCCGTGATATTTATTTATGTGATTTTAGCAGCGGAATTTTAACATCAGGATCGTTGTAAAGCTAAAAACTTTTCCCGATTATTTTATTTCACAACTCTAGATAAAACCCCGATAATTTACAATAATAAGATTTTTCTGATAAATCTTTATTTCGAAACATATTTCTTTATTTTATACTGAGCCACTATATTAAGCTTGAAATGCTTCCCAGCACTTTTCCTGAATTACAGTAGATCACCTTAAACATGTTTAAAAAGGTTTTGTCAGCGGGGAAATACTGAGTGAATCATTCTATTTACTAAAACGACACTTTTGTTATAATTCACAGTATTAAGAGTTTTTACATATGTTTATTATCAACCAACTTTCAAGAATAGGTATTTGTCACAGACCAGCTCTGTGACTGTGGTCATATCACCATTGGCTGTCCCAATGAGTTACGTATGTCACTTACTTTTAGGCTCGCCCACCTAATGTGATTAAAACAATAATAATACTGTGCACAATACCCCACATACCGGCTATAATTTGGTGATTACATAAACTTAATCACTGTAATTATAACTTTTGGAAAATAATTTCGAGTATTGTAAAACAGTTGATAAAAAGAGAATGACTCACATTGCAGATTTAGTATGGATAGAATATGATTTAGCCCGGTTAACCTAATTTCAACAATAATGCACACAAAACAGGGTTAGTGATCAATACAGCAGTTACGATAACTCACGAGATTAAATTCTCACAATGAACGACAAAGTGCAATACTTAAACATTCATCGATTTAACGACGAACGACAAAGTATAACCCAATGTGAGCGGCACTTAAACATTCTTTGGATATATTGATCTCGGAAAATGAATCGTAATAGCGATCGAGTAATTACCCTGTTTTACGGCAGCGATTCGAATACAGTGTGTGTTTAATTATAGTATTTTGGTATTAATTCGACGTACAGACAGCAATTGAACGTCGTTTTCATTTCTAATTTCAAGTCCCAAGGTCGGCTATTTATAGCCAGAAAATAGGCTTGCTTACGGATTGTATGCTTCAACCCTTACGGTCCGTAAGGGAAGCACATATGCTTACGGTCCGTAAGGCATTTTCCTTTATGGTCCGTAAAGGGTGCAGTCTATTTACCTAGACTATCTGAGTTCGGGACTAGCTTAGCTGACTCACTTAAAATTCGAATTTCATCTGTACAACGCAATTTTGTTGATAATTATCAACTAGGGTTTACCCCCCCCCCCTGAGTTTTAGGGGCCCTGATCCTAATTCTGATTGTTCTGAAAATTTTAGGGTTAATGCGGAATTACTTGGGTGTCTCAATTAGGGTTTCCTTGTCGACTAATTATCATTCTAATTATTAATTTTAATGAGAGTTGTTACATCCTCCCCACCTTAGGAAGAATCTCGTCCTCGAGATTTATTGAAATAGATGAGGGTATTTCTGCTTCATTTCTGACTCCAGTTCTCAAGTATATTCTGGTCCTCTCTTTGAATTCCATTTGACTTTCACCAGTACTAGTCGCTTGTGTTTGAGAAACTTGATTTTCTTGTCTTCTATTTGTAAAGGTTTCTCTATGAATTTCAGCTTTTCATTTACCTCCACATCTTGAAGAGGTACTACCAGGGATTTGTCTGATAGACATTTCTTAAGATTGGATACATGAAATACATCATGTACTCCAGCTAGTTCTTCTGGTAGTTGTAAATGATAAGCAACTGGTCCGATTCGTTGAATCACTGGGAATGGTTCAACATATCTTGGACTCAGTTTTCCTTTCTTACCAAATCGTACTACTCCTTTCCAAGGAGATACCTTCAATAGTACTTTATCTCCTATCTGGAATTCAAGTGGCTTGCGACGATTGTCTGCATAGCTCTTCTGGCGATCTCTAGCTGTTTTCAATCTTTCCTTGATTTGAGTTATCTTGTCTGTGGTTTCTTGCACGATTTCTGGTCCTGATAATTGGCTTTCTCCTATTTCTGCCCAACATACGGGAGTTCTGCACTTGCGTCCATACAGTGCTTCGAATGGAGCGGCTTCGATGCTTGAATGATAACTATTATTATAGGAGAATTCGATTAATGGTAAATGGTTATCCCAATTACCACCAAAGTCAATTACACATGCTCGGAGCATGTCTTCTAGAGTTTGGATCGTTCTTTCACTTTGTCCGTCTGTCTGTGGATGATATGCAGTACTTAGATTTAGTCGAGTTCCCATTGATTCTTGGAAACTTGTCCAGAAGCGGGAAGTGAAACGACTATCTCTATCCGATACAATGGAGAGTGGAACTCCATGTAAGGATACTATTTCATCTACATACAACTTGGCTAACCTTTCCATACTAAAGGTTTCCTTTATTGGTAGGAAATGAGCGGATTTGGTTAATCGGTCCACGATTACCCAAATGGCATCATTACCTTTTCTAGTTTTGGGTAACTTAGTAACAAAGTCCATTGTTATGAGTTCCCATTTCCATACAGGCATTTCTAACTGTTGTAGTAGACCTGAGGGTTTCTGATGTTCGGCTTTAACTTGTGAACAATTTAAACACTTAGATACGTATTCGGCTATATCCTTTTTCATTCCTATCCACCAAAAATTCTTTCTTAAATCTTGGTACATCTTATTGTTTCCTGGATGTATAGTATACCTACATTTATGAGCTTCGTCTAAAATCTTTGATCTTAAATTTCCCTGTTTAGGTACCCAAATTCTGCTTTTGTGGAATTTCCAAATTCCATCACCTCCATGTTCTAATTCTTTTAGGTAAACTTTCATTCCTTCGGCATCGTCCTTGATTCCGTTTCCTGAATTTCTTTCAATTGTTCCATTAAATCTACTTGTAGATTTATTCTAAGAGCACGTACTCGCTTTTGCTTTTCATGGAACTTAAGACTTAAGGCGTCTGCGACTACGTTTGCCTTTCCTTCGTGATATTGAATATCACAATCGTAATCACTCAGGATTTCCATCCATCTTCTTTGCCTCATGTTTAACTCTTTTTGCCCAAATATATATCTTAAACTCTTATGATCTGTATAAACAGTAAACTTACTTCCATACAGATAATGTCTCCATATCTTAAGGGCAAAAACTATAGCTCCTAATTCTAAATCATGAGTTGTATAGTTTTCCTCATGCTTCTTCAATTGTCTGGAAGCATACGCAATTACCTTTTTGCGTTGCATCAACACACATGCGTATCCTAATTTTGAAGCATCACAATATACCTCAAAATCTTCTGTTCCTTCTGGTAAGGCTAAGATTGGAGCATTGGTCAATTTCTGTTTTAAGATTCTGAAGGCTTCTTCTTGTTTAGGTCCCCACTCAAATTTAGTGGCTTTACAGGTTAGCTTAGTTAATGGTACAGCTATCTTGGAAAAATCCTTAATAAACCGTCTATAATATCCAGCTAATCCTATAAAACTTCTAATTTCCATTGCAGTTTGCGGAACCTTCCAATTGGTAATTGCTTCTATCTTAGCAGGATCTACGTGAATACCTTCGTGATTCACCATGTGTCCTAAGAATTGCACTTCTTGTAGCCAAAATTCACACTTTGAGAATTTAGCGTACAACTTTTCTTTTCTTAACAAAGTTAAGAGTGCATGCAAGTGCTGACAATGTTCGACCTTACTTTTTGAATAAATAAGTATATCGTCTATGAAAACAATTACAAATTTATCCAAATATGGTTTACAGATTCTGTTCATCATGTCCATAAATGCTGCGGGTGCATTAGTTAATCCAAAGGGCATGACTGTAAACTCATAATGTCCATACCTGGTCCTAAATGCAGTTTTAGGTATGTCTTCTTCTTGAACCTTTAATTGATGATATCCGGAGCGCAAGTCTATCTTAGAAAAATATTTAGCGCCTTGTAATTGATCGAAAAGATCATCAATCCTAGGTAATGGGTATCGATTCTTAATTGTAACCTTATTCAATTCTCTATAATCGATACACATTCTCATCGATCCATCTTTCTTTTTCTCAAACAACACCGGTGCACCCCAAGGGGATGAACTAGGTTGTATAAATCCTTTGCTTAGTAATTCATCTAATTGCTTTTTCAATTCTAACATTTCGGTAGGAGCTAATCGATAGGGTGCCTTGGCTATCGGTGTAGTTCCTGGAATTAGATGAATCCTAAATTCTACCTCTCTATCTGGTGGTAGTCCAGGTAAATCTTCTGGAAAAACATCTGGGTATTCTGAGACTACAGGAATTTCCTTAAGTTCTTTTCCTTTAGTACAAATAATTACTGAAATCATATATACTATTCCTTGTTTCCGTTCATAATTAGCAACTTTCATTACTGATATGAACTTTAGTGGCTTCCGAGGTTTATCTCCTGAAATCTTAATTACTTCTCCAGTAGGTGTTTGAATTTCTATAGAGTTTCTATCACAAATGATTTGAGCATGGTTGGCTATTAACCAATCCATTCCTAACACAACATCAAACTCGGCTAATTTCATAGGCAATAGGTTTGCAGTAAATTTATGACCTAGGAGTTCTATTTCTACTTTTTGCAAAACCTGATGGATTTTGACTGAATTCCCATCTGCAGTTTCGGCTGTAAAAATTTGCCTAACGGTAGTTAAAGGTAACTTAAGAGCTTGACAGAATGAAGTATTTATAAAACTTTGGTTTGCACCAGAGTCAAATAATACTTTTGCATAAATGTTGTGAACTAAAAACATACCGGCTATCACATCCGGGATGAGTTCTGCTTCTTGAGTAGTTAGCTGGAATGCTCTGGCATTCTTCTTCGTAGCTCCTTCAGCTGCCTTGGGTTTGTTGCCTACTGGGTTAACTAACTTAGGACATTCTGGTTTGATATGTCCGGCTTCCCCACAATTATAACAAATTATGGATTTCTTTCTGCAGTTTTCTTCCCGATGTCCTATTGTCTTGCAAAAATTGCAAAGTTTGTTACATTTTCCAAAATGTTTCTTTTTGCAAATTTTGCAGAATGGCACAGTTAAAGATTGTCCTGTTCCTTTCTTTTTGAAATTACTACTATTACCCACCCTAAATCCTTGGGTAATTTTCTAAGCTAATTCCTTCTTCCTATCTTCATCTCTTGTGCGTATCAATTCATCAGTTAAGGTGTTAGCTAATTCTACTGCATCGTCAATAGTGCAAGGTCTCGCAGCCTTAACGATATTTCGAATTTCGCTAATTAATCCCCAAATATAGCGAGAAATGAGTACCGGTTCTGGCGAAGCCAGGTTAGGTACCACTCTAGCATATTCAAAGAATGTCGAAGTATAACTACGACAATCCACACCTATCATCCGATGAGTTAGGAACTTATTTGCCATTTGTTCCTTTTCATACTCAGGACAGAATTTTCTTTCTACCAAACTCTTGAATTCTTCCCAAGTCATACTCAGGACAGAATTTTCTTTCCGATGAGCAAGGAATTCTTTGAAAGTGCAACCAGGTGTTGCAGCTTTCTGTTTCTTAGGGAGCGGCGTGTGCTGAGATTCATTGTCTTGATTATTGTCCCCATTTATACTATTACTAAAGTTATCTTCAGAAGTACGTTTACTAGAAACAATATGTTGCGGTTCGATTGGACTTTTTACAGCAGCAACAAATGCTGGAATAGCATTGGCTATCCCTTGAGCAACAATATTTTCAATATCTTGTCTAGTCATATATTGATCTCCTGGATGTTGCTCCGACTGATTAACCTCATTTACTGGTTCATTACCATTATTTGCCATCTGATGATATATAATAATTTTTATTAGTATTTGATAAATAGTAATCATATATACAAACAATCAAACAATTCCCAATGCACATAAAGTCAAAACTATCGATTTCTCGATTCCATTTCATATCCGTTATAGTATGCATCATTACACACAGATATTTTACAAAGTTTTATTTGAAGTTATGTTACAGACTGATTTCACTATTTACTATACTATTACACAACTATAGTTTACCACCTTCCTATCCCTCACCATTTGTTGTTCTAAAAACACATTTCCCTTTCATCATACTTCCAAGCAATCTGTCCCCCTATCTCTCTAATTCTATTCCCTGCATCCATCAATTCTTCACCGAAATGGCGAAGTTCAGCCATATTCTCAGTGCTCATTGGTGGATTAGGTAGGGGTTCTGGGTCGAATTGTGGAAGGAAGGAATAAGGGTCGTTGACAATATTTTGAAATTGCCAATCACTCGTCCACCATTCTTCCATTTCTACAGGTTGAGCGTGGACTATTGGGTCTGGGATTGCTGGTGCAAAATTCATAGGGAGTGGATTTTCACTAGGATAGGTAAAAATATTCGTATTGACAGGCTGAATAGTTTCACAGTTTGCCAATACAAAATCTATTTTATCCTGAAAAGTTATTCCCTGGTTTTGGTTTTGATTGGAGCTCTCTCCAATTTCTATCTGAGTTGGTCTAGAACTTTGTCCTACTTCCATTTCTATTTCCTTAGAATATTCCTCAAACTGTATTTCCATTTGCCTAGAATCTTTCTTAACTTCAGTTTCCATCTCTTGCTGTTTAGAACTCTCCTTGATTACAATTTCTTTTCCTTTTTCTAAAGGGTTGTTTATTTTAGGAAGTTTCGGAACTGGCTTTTTCCTACGAATACGACTACCCCATACATAATTCTTCTTTTTCTTTCGTTTTGGCTTTGTTAAAGGTGGAGCATGGAATTCTACAGGTTGGTCCACATCAGCAAAGTATCCAGTAAACTTTTGGGAAACTTCTATATTCACCGGGTAAAGATTGAGGTTCTGAAAAGCTTCAGATATCTCGCTCATGCTGTGTAGCATATATGAAAAATGCACAGAAATACTAAGTTAAAACTTTTGGAACAAATTTTAACAAATAAACACCGAAGTTTTATTGCACACTATTTGTACAAAATAACAGAAAAGAACACACTCAGATTTTATTTATTTACTGAGAAGTGTTATTACTAGATTTAGGGTATTTAAAGATTTGCATGTTCTGCTACAGTGGCTAGCATATACAAATTTGACCATTTCTCATCTAGTTTATCTTCCCAAGGTGATTTATTGATTAACTCCTGGGTTTCCTTTTTAATCCTCTTTTCTCGGATTTGCTCTTTACTTTTCTTAATAATCATACTCCTTTTTCTAGGAGAAAGCGGATTCTCATATTGTGCTTTTCGCACAAATATTCCTTCTTCAGGAATTGTAGGGAGCTTTGAAAATTTAGTTTTGGATGAACTTCCCTCTTCGTAGACTGACCTATCTAGTTTAAGATAGATATCTTGCAACTTTTGCTTACCCATACTGTAACTAACAAATAGTCAATTAAAAACACATAATCACATAATAGTAATCAGGAAAAAAAATTAAGTATCTGTTAAATACTTAATTAGCTTAACTCAGTGGCTCTGATACCACCTTATTTCTGTCACGGCCCCCGACCCGGTTTTACCCGTTTCAGGAGCCACGGGACAGAAATCCCGTGATATTTATTTATGTGATTTTAGCAGCGGAATTTTAACATCAGGATCGTTGTAAAGCTAAAAACTTTTCCCGATTATTTTATTTCACAACTCGGGATAAAACCCCGATAATTTACAATAATAAGATTTTTCTGATAAATCTTTATTTCGAAACATATTTCTTTATTTTATACTAAGCCACTATATTAAGCTTGAAATGCTTCCCAACACTTTTCCTGAATTACAGTAGATCACCTGAAACATGTTTGAAAAGGTTTTGTCAGCGGGGAAATACTGAGTGAATCCTTCTATTTACTAAAACGACACTTTTGTTATAATTCACAGTATTAAGAGTTTTTACATATGTTTATTATCAACCAACTTTCAAGAATAGGTATTTGTCACAGACCAGCTCTGTGACTGTGGTCATATCACCATTGGCTGTCCCAATGAGTGACGTATATCACTTACTTTTAGGCTCGCCCACCTAATGTGATTAAAACAATAATAATACTGTGCACAATACCCCACATACCGGCTGTAATTTGGTGATTACATAAACTTAATCACTGTAATTATAACTTTTGGAAAATAATTTGGAGTATTGTAAAACAGTTGATAAAAAGAGAATGACTCACATTGCAGATTTAGTATGGATAGAATATGATTTAGCCCGGTTAACCTAATTTCAACAATAATGCACACAAAACATGGTTAGTGATCAATACAGCAGTTACGATAACTCACGAGATTAAATTCTCACAATGAACGACAAAGTGCAATAATTAAACATTCATCGATTTAACGATGAACGACAAAGTATAACCCAATGTGGGCGGCACTTAAACATTCTTTGGATATATTGATCTCGGAAAATGAATCGTAATAGCGATTGAGTAATTACCCTGTTTTGCCGCAGCGATTCGAATACATTGTGTGTTTAATTATAGTATTTTGGTATTAATTCGACGTACAGACAGCAATTGAACGTCGTTTTCATTTCTAATTTCAAGTCCCAAGGTCGGCTATTTATAGCCAGAAAATAGGCTTGCTTACGGATTGTATGCTTCAACCCTTACGGTCCGTAAGGGAAGCACATATGCTTACGGTCCGTAAGGCATTTTCCTTTATGGTCCGTAAAGGGTGCAGTCTATTTACCTAGACTATCTGAGTTCGGGACTAGCTTAGCTGACTCACTTAAAATTCGAATTTCATCTGTACAACGCAATTTTGTTGATAATTATCAACTAGGGTTTACCCCCCCCCCCTGAGTTTTAGGGGCCCTGATCCTAATTCTGATTGTTCTGAAAATTTTAGGGTTAATGCGGAATTACTTGGGTGTCTCAATTAGGGTTTCCTTATCGACTAATTATCATTCTAATTATTAATTTTAATGAGAGTTGTTACAAGAACGCCTCTGATCGACTCAATTCGGGTCCGAAAACGATCCTACAACTGGTATCAGAGCACAGGAGGAGGAGTTCTGCAAAATTCAGCCTGATTTCATCTCATCTTCACACTTCTACACCTTCTTTTCTTAATTGAACAAATTTCCACTGTTAAAAATTTCTGAATTTCACACATCTTAATCGGAATCATGTTTTAACAAAGCCTTGAGAAAATTGGACCTAAATTCAATCAAAATCTGATAAAACAAGTAATTTCGTTTCAAAAATGCTGACATCATCAATGATTTCGTTTGAAGTTGCATTATAATTTCGCACGGAATTACTCTGCTGGCTAATTTCATTTGAGTATGTTACTTAATTCCGCACGGAATTAAGGTGTGAAGTTAATTTCGCTTGAAACAGAAACTAATTCTGCACGAAATTAGTTAATACCGTGTGAAATTTTAATTTCGTTGGAAATTTTGTCTAATTTCGCACGAAATTAGATAATTTCGTTTTATGTTTAATTTCGTTTGAAGTTTGTGTGTGCAGGTAATTTCGTTTGAAGGTCTTTGTCTGACGAAGATTTTTATAACGCGTTTGCTTCATACCCGACTACTCCGGCTGCTATTGCTCAAAGCATGAACTTGGAAAACGAAACTGGAACTTTACAAAAGCCCCCGAAGCTTATGGGAATCGAGGAGTATTATGGATGGAAAGATCGATTCGAAAACTGGGTACAAGCAAATCACTTAAGGTCTTGGGAATGCATTGAGAAGAACTATGTTAGACCGCGCACTGATTTGGGTGTTACAAAAGCTATTTCTGAATTGAATGACAAAGAGAGAGACATGTATAAAGCAGAAAAGATGATGATCAGTCTTCTACAACAAGCTGTAAAGGAAGACATTTTTATCCTGCTTCAACATGATAGCACTGCACGTTCAATCTGGGATGCTTTGAAGGTTAAATTCGAGGGTAGTGAGAAAATGATTAAAAGTAAGAAAGCACTTCTAAAGAAAGAATTCGATTTGTTTTCAAGGTTGGCAGGAGAAACATCAAAGAAGCTGATTGAAAGATATTGTCGCTTGGTTCGATCTATGGCTTTGTTGGGAATAGAGAAAACTCAAGATGAGTGGGTCGACAAGTTAGCTGATGCTTTACCTCAGAAAGAGTGGGGTACATTTTTGATGATTCTGAAGAATACTGGGGAATATGATGGATTGACTATCTCACAGTTCATTGAAAAGATTGAGAGTCGAGATCTTGAACAACAAAAGATTGCAAGGATGAATAATCCGAGTAATCAACAAGATGTGAGAATGTATTACAAAGGTAGTGTTCAAGAAGTTGAAATGAGTCCTAAAATTCAAACTGCATTTAGTGCCGGGAACTCATCTGGAGCTGCTGATCAAAGTTCAAACAGTAGCAGTGGAATCTCTTAATAGCCAAGTGTGAATCCTAAGAGTTGAAATACAAGTTTTCAGCAACAAAGTTCAAAAACTGGAAATGGTTGTGTGATACAGTGCAACATTGCATTGAATCTCCCAAATGGTCAGAGTTTGTCTGAAGAAGTTGCAAGAGATCACATGACATTACTTGCTACAGTTTTGGAGACCTATGAGGGATTAGTCGCTGGAAGGATCGGAAATCCTATGTTGACAAAAGAGGATTACGATCAGATCGATGCTGAAGAGATGGAGCTCATGGACATCAAATGGTGTTTGGCTAGTGTCTTGAGGAGAGCTGAAAAGTTTAAAATGATTACAGGGAGAAATGATTTTCTGGATGCACATGTTTCTACTTTGGGTTTTGATAAATCTAAAGTTACGTGTTTTCGTTGCAGGGAGAAAGGTCATTTCAAAAGAGAATGCAAAAATCAAGAAGCTAGTGGAGCAAAGAATCCATTTGGTAATGATGATTACTATCGGAAAGCCATATATCAACAAGTTGCTCATCAACCACAACAACAACAACAAAAGGAGCCACAAACTGCACATGCTAGAATGATCGAAGATGATGAAAAGGTGGCAGAAGGTTTCAGCTGGGACAAATATATTCCACCTGATTCAAATGTTGTTGCTCTAGTTTCAAAAATCATCCAAGAACCTGATTTATTTACAGAATGGATGAAAGTGTTTGCTAGTGATGATAAAAGTCAAGAAGGAGAGTCTGTTTCATCAGATGAAAGTTCAGAAAGAACAACAGTTTTTGATCAAACACCATCTGATTCTGGTTCTTCAGATGATAGTACAGAAAAGACAATAGAGTTTGATCAATCACCAATAGAAACTGATGATGAAGAAGAACAAATTAATATTGCAAAAACTCAACTATCTCCTGAAAGTTTTCAATTTTATTTTGCAGATCGCTTGGAGAAGTTGAAGAAGAAACAAGAAGCAAAAGAACAGAAAAAGAAGAAATGTGAGAGTGTTGCTCAAAAGGAAGAGACTGTTCAAAAGAATGAAGTTAAAATTGCTGAGAAGAATGGTGAAACTGAGAAGGTGATTGAGGTTGAGAAAGTTGTTGAAGTTAAAAAGGTAGTCGAAAATATTGTTGAGGTTATCAAGCCGTGTGAAAAATGCTTGGAATCTTGCAAGAAGTGTGCAGAAAAGGATGAAAGAATGAGTGAAAAAGACAAGATGATAGAAAAGTTACTGTTTGATCTCAACTACGTGAAAGAATCATACGATGTATTGAACAGAACGCTAACTGGTCTGCAAAAGACTAATTCTGAAAGAGAAGATGCACTGACAATGCTGAATGCTGTGATGATGTCGAAGCAGAAAGCTATAAATTTCTACATTGATGAAAGTGCAAAGTGGAAGAAAGAGTTGGAAACTGAAAAGATAGAGAATGAGAGAATCAGACGTTTATTACAGAGTTATTCTAGTTCTGATTATCTTATTGATCGAATTTATCCAACTGTTGCAGGTCTTGAAGCATTTAAAGATGACAAGCCAAAGAAGAAGGATATTGGTAAGAAACAGAGTGTTAGTTACAACAAGTGTCCGCCTCCGATCTGGGAAGGTTATTCTCCCAGAAAACCAAATGAGGAGCAAGTCCAAAAGGCAGTCAATATAAAATTGAAGTCTGATATAACCGATGAGTTACCAGAAAACATTGACATCACTTTTACATCGTCTGACACTGATCATGAGTCCGAGTTGATAAAAAAGGTGGTCGATCAGGTGTTGGATAAAGATGAGGAGTCTGAGTCTGGAAATTCGAGTTCGTCGGTCAACAGTCCGAAGACGTCGGTTAAACGTGCTTACAGTAAAGAGTTTTTATTATCAAAATCAAATTTGGATGATGAAACATTCGAAGTTGCATATACTTTAAATGATTCTGACAAATTATATTTTGATAAAGAATTTCCAATAAGAAGTGTTAAATTTGAAATGATCAAAAAGGTTTTCAAAATGACAGAAATTAATATTTCTGAAATAAAAGATTTAAATCTTACTGAAAAACCTAAAAAATACACTTCAAGAGTTCAACAACGTTTAAACAAGAAAAAGGGTTATAGTTCTGGTTCTTGTTTTCAAAAGAAACCAAACCATAATGGTAATTTCAAAAAGAAAGGTCTAGGTTTTATTCCACCTGCAAATTATAAAAATGATAAAATTTCCAAAACAAACACAAAATTTGTTTCAGGAGGAAGTGCTGAGGAAGAACAGAAGAAACCTTTCTGCAGACAATCAAACCTGGAGTTTCTTGCTGAGAAGAAGAGTGATGTGTGTTAGGTGTAATATATTTTAGATGTATATTTTAAGCCCTTTTTACACTTTTCGCCAAGTTTTAAATTTATAAAACACGATATTTACTAACACTAAACACACATATGGGCAAGTGCACCCATCATGGACGTAGTATAGTGTTGGCAAGATACCGAGGTCGTCCAAGGACACAAGAGCTTTTAGTACCGGTTTATCCTCAATGTCTAATCAAATCAAAAATGTTAGAAAAGATTTTTAAACTAAGAAAATAAAAATAAAAACTAACTAAATGCTGAAAATAAAATAAAAAAAAACAGATAGACAAGATGAATCACTTGGATCCGACTCGTGTATTAGTATAACCTTTGATTATTTTCGCACTTTTGCACTTGTTTAAGAGATTATCTTAGTTATTGTAGTAGGTCCCTCTTTTGAAGGCGACGTTACCCTCAACCCAGTAGTTTGAGTCAGCAAGGATACAATCCTAAAGGGTCGGATTATTGAAAGATAATGAATTAAGTTATTAATGCAAATTATGGTAGGCCCCTCTTTTGGAGGTGACGTTACCCTCAACTAAGTAGTCTGAGTCAGCAGGGATACAGTCCTAAATAGCCGGGTTATAGTATTAATAGTAGTTAACTTATGAGGGGGTCAAAGAGTTTGGATCCCCGCCATCCAACACCTATGGGCATTGAAGGAGATCCTACTAAATTTAACCCAGGTCCCTTGCAGGACCTCTAAACGCTGAACAAGGGCAAGACCCTTACCAAACCGTTCCCTTAACCCCCGACCAAGTAGCCAACATACCTCCATATAGACCGTGGAGATATGAATGGTGAAAATCTTTTATTTTATATAGACAGTAAAATAATGCCAAGACACCACGGACAAACGATAAGGAAAGATCACCTTCAACATAAGCAACTAGTTATTAAAGTCATTAATACAAAACCAAATAAAAAGTGCAAAAGATTAAAAATAAAAAGTATTATACTAAAACGGAATCAGATTGAAGTGATTTCGCTTGAAAGTGGCAACAACCATTTCAAGCGGAATCATGTCCTTCAAGCGAAATCAACTTTAATACACCCTAAAACATCCTATTTTCTCGATCTACGTGCCCTGATCTATCCTATCTAGTACAAGACTCGATACAAGACTAAGTCGACAGATGCATGCACTAACAAACACTATCACATTGCAAGCAAAAATTCTAGTTAAATCCCCTTCAATCCAGAATTCAAAGCAATCAATAGTAAGTGATCCGACCCTGCATATTGCATACGTGGGGGGACCCCGCGACCTGCGTTAGGCTAACGGGACTCTTGAACCCTTTTACCTAGCCAGTCTAACCACTATCCTTAGTCTTATATTTGTTGTAAATACAGTCACTTAACTAGGGATACACTTCAATGAGAGACCTTTAGCCTAAAATAGGAGTTATTTTATAATTGTTAAAGCCCCCGTCAAGGAAGAGCTTTGCCAATCTTTTTCGGTTCTCTATCTTCCAGTTACATAAGTTATCATACACATATCAAATAAAAGTTGAGACTTGAATAATTCATCTTTAGCTTTTTCAACCTCCACGACCATGTCTATGATCACTAATTTTGCTCCATTTTGCTTGCTTGGAATCGACTCTTTGTAATTCTTCAGGATTTTTATACACTACTCATCACACCAATCGTACAAAATCCACTATTTTTTCATAAAGCTAGATACAAATCAATGTTGATACGGTTAACTAGTCCATCACATATTTCTCAGTACATGTTGATTGCATATTTCAGCATGTTTATTCTCTTTCAATCGTGTGTAGTTAATTAAGGGGAGAGTGGGATGCCATTTCTCACCCACGTTTAGGAGTAGTTGTTTGTTTGTAAATCCTATTTATGGGGTTTTGTTTTTTTAATTCAATCAAGCTGAGAAATTAAGTCTAAATTCCCTCTCGTTTTCTTTCAAGAATCCCTTCCATTTTAAGACGATAGACAGATTGAGTTCTATCTGGTTTTATAGCTAGAGCTTCCACTAATTCAGACAGTAACATTTGTGAACCGTGGCGACCAACGATCACTACAAGAAAAAAAACACTTGTAGGGAGAAAACCTTTAGGGACCACAAAAGTCCTCCCTATTGAACAACCTATAGGCACGACATGTCCTCCCTATAGGGTTTTCCTATAATTTAAAACAGGTTACGCTGTAGAGGTGATATTTCATCCTTGTAGATTGAAGATAAATTGTTTTTGTTTTATTTAGTGTTAGTATCCTAATAAGATCAACTTATCGAGACGAAAAGTCGTCTCTACAACTTTAATAATATTTTTTAACATTTTCATTTATAGTGATGAATATAAAAAAAATTAAAAAAATCTCAAACCTATAGAGACGACTTGTGGTTTCGAAAAAGTTTGACCAGTTAAATTTTGTTTTTATTTAGGCGCTAAAATTTCTGCACTTCCCTTCCAAAAAAAATTCTCACCACTCTATTAACCTATAGGGACGACATGTTGTCTCTTTAGGGTTTTCCAACAATTTAGAAGAGGTTATTCTATAGAGACGGCATTTCATCCTATAGATTAAGATAAATTGTTTTTGATTTATTTAATTCTAATATCATAATAAAAAAAACTTTAAAAAGTGTTGAAGTTTTGGAGAGGACAAGTCGTCTCTACAACTTAAAATATTTTTTAAAATTTTCATTTTTTAGTGACAAATATAAAAAAGCTAAAAAAAATTCTCAACCTATAGGGACCACATGTGGTTTCGAAAAACTTTTAGTGGTCAAACTTTTGCTTTCATTTAAGCGCCAAATTTTCCCACTCTTACAATTATTTCCCTCTACTCTATCAACCTATAGGGACCACAAGTCGTCCCTATAGGGACCACAAGTCGTCCCTATAGGGCAAATTTATGTAGTTTTTTATATTAGTTTGCTTTTTAGCTTTTTAAGGAATATTATTATGATTATTATTAGATAAAAAAATTATAGTTAGCACTATAATATAACTAGCATTATTGATAAAATTAATTTTGTAATTATAATAAATTTATCCTTTGGTTTTTAATTTATAAGAATTAGATTATATAATAAATATTAACTTTAATTGCTTTTTTTCTATTCTTCATTGATAAATAAAAAAACAAAAGAAAAACTTTTTCACTTGTATATGTTTATGTGTGGGAATTTAGGTGTATATGTGTATGTGTATGTCTATATATATGTATAATTATGTATTTCTTAAAAATAAACGCTCCTTTATCGCATAAACTCTGGATCCCCTTAGACAATGATAGAGTCAACATATGCCCGATTGCTTCGTTTGACCATCGATGACTGCCTTTGATCTGTTGACCCATTTAACCACCAGTTTGTTTGGAGGAATACAAAATTCTACCACTAAAGACCATCAAAACCTCGATTCTTTTACCACATCTGTGAAACCACAACTAGTGACCGACCAAACACTCCTACCGGTGTCGGATCCATAACCATCTTAACCAAAGCGTGAGGGCTTTAACTGACTGCCACACAAACAGTCACCAGAGACCCCATATATAACCAGTAATGAAGCAACGCTCATCACACTTACTCAAATCGTCGGAACTGATCGTAGAAGTTAACGACCTACTCAAATAAATAACCTATAATAGGTGTAAGATCGTGGTTATAGATTGACGCTTTGTTATGTATTAACGGGTTAACGTGTAGTTGTTTTTGTCGATGTTAACTAGTAGTGGGCCGAGCCTTAGGCCATGTGGGCACAGGTCGGTTATAGAAGCCCACTTAGGGGCGATATTAAACAGTCTATATAATGGAGATTCCTCGTTCAATATTAGGTTAGCGGCTTTTTTTACGTATGCACTTGTATCAGGCGATTATCATTAGGTATCAATCTAATCGTATGCAAGTTCTTGTTTTATTTGTGTTTTTTTTCTTAAAATCAACAGTTTTTCATTCCACCAAATTGTTGATCATACTTGATATTAATGTTTTGGGGGCTTACAGTAGGAAAGCTACAGACCACCGTGAGTTAGGTGTGCTTGCTTGATTCCTCTATTAGCCACCACAAATAGTGGCAACCACCGTCGTCTGCCATTTGTCCTTTAGGTATGTCTCGTAAGAAACATCTTCCTTATGCATTTAATAAAAAATGAGGCGGGCGACTATTCCATTCAAAGTTACAAGGATTTGATGTTACACCATTTTCAGGGTCATGAGTATGTATATGAATTATACGTGAGTGTATGTGGGTGTGTATGTCTCAGTGTCTGTGTATGTGTATATGTTTGTGGATGTTTATGTGTATGTGTATATGTATATATGTTTTGTATGTATGTGGATGTAATTGTGTAGATATGTGTAGTTGTTAGTGTGCGAATGTGTGTACATGTTAGTATATGTTTAAGTACACGTTATTGTGGTAGTGTGGGTATGTGTTAGTATATGTGTATTATATGTGGATGTGGATATGGATGTGTATGTGTATGTATAAGTGTATATGAACGTACGTGTTTGTGTATCTATATGATGCTCGTGTGTATTTATATATGTGTATAAATGTAATTGTGTACGTATGCGTGTCTCAATGCTAGTGTATGTATGTATGTATGTATGTATGTATGTATGTATGTATGTATGTATGTATGTATGTATGTATGTATGTATGTATGTATGTATGTATGTATGTATGTATGTATGTATGTATGTATGTATGTATGTATGTATGTATGTATGTATGTATGTATGTATGTATGTATGTATGTATGTATGTATGTATGTATGTATGTATGTATGTATGTATGTATGTATGTATGTATGTATGTATGTATGTATGTATGTATGTATGTATGTATGTATGTATGTATGTATGTATGTATGTATGTATGTATGTATGTATGTATGTGTGTGTGTGTGTGTGTGTGTGTGTGTGTGTGTGTGTGTGTGTGTATGTATGTATGTATGTATGTATGTATGTGTGTGTGTGTGTGTGTGTGTGTGTGTGTGTGTGTGTGTGTGTGTGTGTGTGTGTACGTATGTACGTATGTACGTATGTATGTACGTATGTATGTACGTATGTATGTACGTATGTACGTATGTACGTATGTAGGTATGTATGTATGTATGTATGTATGTATGTATGTTGTATGTATGTATGTATGTATGTATGTATGTATGTATGTATGTATGTATGTATGTATGTATGTATGTATGTATGTATGTATGTATGTATGTATGTATGTATGTATGTATGTATGTATGTATGTATGTATGTATGTATGTATGTATGTATGTATGTATGTATGTATGTATGTATGTATGTATGTATGTATGTATGTATGTATGTATGTATGTATGTATGTATGTATGTATGTATGTATGTATGTATGTATGTATGTATGTATGTATGTATGTATGTATGTATGTATGTATGTATGTATGTATGTATGTATGTATGTATGTATGTATGTATGTATGTATGTATGTATGTATGTATGTATGTATGTATGTATGTATGTATGTATGTATGTATGTATGTGTGTGTGTGTGTGTGTGTGTGTGTGTGTGTGTGTGTACGTATGTATGTATGTACGTATGTACGTATGTACGTATGTACGTATGTATGTATGTATGTATGTATGTATGTATGTATGTATGTATGTATGTATGTATGTATGTATGTATGTATGTATGTATGTATGTATGTGTGTGTGTGTGTGTGTATGTATGTATGTATGTATGTATGTATGTATGTATGTATGTATGTATGTATGTATGTATGTATGTATGTATGTATGTATGTATGTATGTATGTATGTATGTATGTATGTATGTATGTATGTATGTACGTATGTACGTATGTACGTATGTAGGTATGTATGTATGTATGTATGTATGTATGTATGTATGTATGTATGTATGTATGTATGTATGTGTGTGTGTGTGTGTGTATGTATGTATGTATGTATGTATGTATGTATGTATGTATGTATGTATGTATGTATGTATGTATGTATGTATGTATGTATGTATGTATGTATGTATGTATGTATGTATGTATGTATGTATGTATGTATGTATGTATGTATGTATGTATGTATGTATGTATGTATGTATGTATGTATGTATGTATGTATGTATGTATGTATGTATGTATGTATGTATGTATGTGTGTGTGTGTGTGTATGTATGTATGTATGTATGTATGTATGTATGTATGTATGTATGTATGTATGTATGTATGTATGTATGTATGTATGTATGTATGTATGTATGTATGTATGTATGTATGTATGTATGTATGTATGTATGTATGTATGTATGTATGTATGTATGTATGTATGTATGTATGTATGTATGTATGTATGTATGTATGTATGTATGTATGTATGTATGTATGTATGTATGTATGTATGTATGTATGTATGTATGTATGTATGTATGTATGTATGTATGTATGTATGTATGTATGTATGTATGTATGTATGTATGTACGTATGTACGTATGTACGTATGTAGGTATGTATGTATGTATGTATGTATGTATGTATGTATGTATGTATGTATGTATGTGTGTGTGTGTGTGTATGTATGTATGTATGTATGTATGTATGTATGTATGTATGTATGTATGTATGTATGTATGTATGTATGTATGTATGTATGTATGTATGTATGTATGTATGTATGTATGTATGTATGTATGTATGTATGTATGTATGTATGTATGTATGTATGTATGTATGTATGTATGTATGTATGTATGTATGTATGTATGTATGTATGTATGTATGTATGTATGTATGTGTGTGTGTGTGTGTGTGTGTGTGTGTGTGTGTGTGTGTGTGTGTGTGTGTGTATGTATGTATGTATGTATGTATGTATGTGTGTGTGTGTGTGTGTGTGTGTGTGTGTGTGTGTGTGTGTGTGTGTGTGTGTGTGTACGTATGTACGTATGTACGTATGTATGTACGTATGTATGTACGTATGTACGTATGTATGTATGTATGTATGTATGTATGTGTGTGTGTGTGTGTGTGTGTGTGTGTGTGTGTGTGTGTGTGTGTGTGTGTACGTATGTACGTATGTACGTATGTATGTACGTATGTATGTACGTATGTACGTATGTACGTATGTAGGTATGTATGTATGTATGTATGTATGTATGTATGTATGTATGTATGTATGTATGTATGTATGTATGTATGTATGTATGTATGTATGTATGTATGTATGTATGTATGTATGTATGTATGTATGTATGTATGTATGTATGTATGTATGTATGTATGTATGTATGTATGTATGTATGTATGTATGTATGTATGTATGTATGTATGTATGTATGTATGTATGTATGTATGTATGTATGTATGTATGTATGTATGTATGTATGTATGTATGTATGTATGTATGTATGTATGTATGTATGTATGTATGTATGTATGTATGTATGTATGTATGTATGTATGTATGTATGTATGTATGTATGTATGTATGTATGTATGTATGTATGTATGTATGTATGTATGTATGTATGTATGTATGTATGTATGTATGTATGTATGTATGTATGTATGTATGTATGTATGTATGTATGTATGTATGTATGTATGTATGTATGTATGTATGTATGTATGTATGTATGTATGTATGTATGTATGTATGTATGTATGTATGTATGTATGTATGTATGTATGTATGTATGTATGTATGTATATATGTATGTATGTATGTATGTATGTATGTACGTATGTACGTATGTGTTTATGTGTGTGTCTCTATGTTAGTGTATGTACGCACGTACGCATGCATGTATGTATACATGTATGTGTGTGTGTATGTGTATGTAATTGTGTACGTATGAGTTTATGTATATGCAGTGCTGTAAAAGTCACGACTAGGCGGCGACTAGTCAGCGATTAATCGCTAGTCGGCCAGTAAATGTGTAATTTTTCGTTAATCGGTCCATTAATCTCTAGTCGGGCCTAGTCAGACCTAGTCGGCCAGATTCCTACAAAAAACCTCTAAAATCCAGCCAGTTTCCAACCAAACCATGTGAATTCCAAAAATTAATCTTGTATACTTAAAAAATAAGTTGAGTAAGAGTTAAAACCTAGCTACCTAAAATATTTACGTATAAAAATGTGTATATGTATACATAAAACCAAAAATTACATATAAAAAAATCCGATCCGATTAATCCTGAGTAGTCGCTAGTCCCCACCCCACCGATCGACTAGCGACTAGCGAGTTCTCCAACCTTGTGTATATGTAATTGTGCCGTATGTTTATACGTGTGTGTATGTGTACGTATGCGTTTTTGTATATGTAATTGTATCGCATGTGTATGTCTGTATGTGTATGTGTTAGTGTATGAATGTATATACGTTTGTATGTACTAATGTGTATGTATGTACATAGTATACGCGTGTATATGTGTGTGTCACACCCCAAAATACCACATATGGTAACCCCCACTAGGCGTGTGACGTACCAGGATCCAAGCCAACAATCACATTGAACTACGCATAATATTTAAATAAAACATTCCATTCATTTCAAAATATAAACCCAAATCATAAGTTAAACCAAAATAGATGTTCAGCGGAAGCATAATGTAAACTGTAAACAAATGTTTTAAAACATGAGTTCATAATCAACGAACAAAGTATCCAAGAGTCTCGACTCATGACCACTTTAGCACTCTCAGATAGCAAGTCCATATCAAGAATCTAACGACCTGCAAGCATGCAGACAAGTGTGTCAGATGACGCTGGTGAGTTCAAAGTTTTGTTAATGTGTTTAGTTACCAGATATGAGTATAAGACAGTTCAATGATTTGATTTGATGTTGTTATTAACTCGAATACTGCAGATGGCTACAAGATGTATTTGCCCAACCCCAATGCCTCTATCAAAGCATTGGTCAAGTGGTTAAGGTAATTAGTTCACGCTCGTCCTCCCCGGTACGGTGTGAGGGTTCCAAACCTAATAGCGCTATCAACTAATAACCTCGTTGCCTCCCGGGCAACTAATCGGTAGATGTAAGGGGTCTTATACGATAGAAATGAGTGTAATAAAAAACATCCCAAAAACCTGACATTCCTCCCTGGAACGTTACCCGATATCCCTCCCCGGGATGCATGCTTGGAAAAAGAGCAGTGAACTCAACTTGGTTTGCTCGGTTTGATTAATTACTTGTTCACACTTAAACAGTCACAGCCTATGATATTCACGTACACATAATCAGTTTTCACATTCTCAATGTTCACGTATAAATTGTAGTCATGATGTGTTCAAACATCAGTTACCGAGTAACACATAGCAGATATATAACTCAATCAAGTTCACAAATCATATGTATGTTTCATATGCAAATACATGTTTCCTCAATCATGATTAACATCATTAACAAGCAGGTAACAATAATTCAATTTTTTGGTACATGATCACTACAGTCTGTTGTGAACCAACCACTTAAACGACAAAACTTCAAACGACGAAACACCTTAGTGTTTTGTCGAATTGGTGAGTGGTGAAAGTCCAATGAGTTTCGTCGACATGATGAGTGTGATGAAAGGCCTTAAGTTGCGTCAAGATCAGCTTATGGCGAAACATTCTATGTTTCGTCGAGATCACATAGCATCAGTTACGCAAGTTTCAATCACTGTCCCCTGATTTCTCACAAACAAAATCATTAACAGTTTCGTGTTCAATCTAGATCAAACAGTGCAATTAGTACAAAAATCATTTACTTTCAAACAACCATAATTACCAATTAGATGAACAATACAATCCAATCAACCCTAACAGATCTCAACACTCGAAGCATCCATACTATCAATATCACAAAATCAGTTTCATCACTTAACGTATTCGTCATGCTCAGTCAATCCTAACATAATCCTAATTATTAAGCACATCAGAGTTACATACTAATTCAACCACATATTCTAAACATATGATCATAATCATGAACCCTAATTTACACACCATGCACAAGCATAACTGATCATCACATAGATTGACTATTATCAAAATCATAATGGTTAAACACTAACCGAGATAGAAGGAACGATAAGTTGATCGATAAAGAGGGCTTCGAGGACTCAAGGTTGCCGTCGCACAGAAGGGAGGGTTCTAGGTTTGGCTAACTGGCATTCTACGTGTATATGTAATCGAGACATGTTTGGGCCTCATCTGGGCAGAAGCCCTTCACGGCGAAAGGTTATCTCAGACGAAACTCAGGTTTCGTCGAGCAGGGTGATGGCGAAACTCATGTTTCGTCGAGCAGGTTATCTCAGACGACACTCAGGTTTCCTCGGTTATGGTCTGTGATGAAACACCCAAGTGTTTCATCGAGTTATGTTTTAACAGTTCCTAAATTTGTCAAGTTTAATATCTAAGCAAACCAAAATGCAACTCATACACAAACAATATATAGTAACAGAGTTTGTAAACAAATAACGTGCCGAGGAAAGGCGGGTTGTCACATCATCCCCAACTTGAAAGAAATTTCATCCCGAAATTTGATAAGCATCCCCCAAAACAGTACGGTGTTAGATCAAGATGACTGTGCATTTTCCGCGGGTGCCACATCATCCCCAACTTGATTGGGAATTTCGTCCCGAAATTCACTAGCTGTGCCAGGCTTAGGTTTGTCAGACTTAGACTTGTCATCAGGGAATAAATATGGGTACTTAAGCTTCATCTGATCCTCGCGTTCCCACGTGAACTCCGGTCCACGTCTTGAGTTCCAACGAACTCTCACAATCGGAATACGGTTGTGCTTACGGACCTTGACCTCCTGGTCCATAATTTCAATTGGTTCTTCGACAAACTGCAACTTGTCGTTGATCTTTAGCTCTTGAAACAGTACCACCAGTGTTTCATCAGACAAACACTTCTTTAATTGCGACACATGGAACACATCATGGACGTTACCCAACTCAGCAGATAACTCGAGCTTGTAGGCTACTTTACCAATACGCTCCAAAACTTTAAATGGCCCGAGGTAGCGTGGATTAAGCTTGTCGCGCTTCCCAAAGCGCACCACACCCTTCCAGGGTGAGACCTTCAACATAACACGATCATTAACTGCGAACTCCAAAGGTTTTCTATGCTTATCAGCGTAGGTTTTCAGACGATCACGCGCTGCCGCCATACGATTCCTGATCTGCACAATTTTATCAGAGGTTTCGAGTACAAGTTCTGGGCCTGTAACCTGGCTGTCACCCACCTCAGCCCAACAGAGAGGTGAACGACATTTTCGTCCATACAATGCTTCGAAAGGAGCTGCCTGAATGTTGGTATGGTGACTGTTGTTGTAAGAGAACTCTATCTACGGCAAGTGTTTCTCCCAACCCTTGCCAAAATCAATCACGCATGCTCGTAACATATCTTCAAGTGTCTGGATGGTTCGCTCACTTTAACTATCCGTCTGCGGGTGATAAGCAGTGCTCATCTCGAGACGCGAGCCGAATGATTTGTGCATCGACTGCCACAAATCTGATACGAAACGCAGGTCACGGTCAGGGATAATAGAAGTTGGCACCCCGTGCCTAGAAACCACCTCCTTGAGGTAAACCGCAGCTAATTGTGAGAACTTATCCATTTCCTTGATTGCCAGAAAGTGCGCTGACTTCGTAAGACGATCAACGACCACCCAAATTGTGTCATTCCCATTTTGAGTTCTAGGTAGTCCAGTGACAAAATCCATTGCGATTTGCTCCCATTTCCGCATGGGTATTTCTGGCTGTTGCAGCAATCCAGACGGTTTCTGATATTCCACTTTAACTTTCGAGCATGCCAAACACTTACTCACATAAGTCGCGATTTGAGCTTTCATATTTGGCCACCAATACATGACTTTGAGATCCTGATACATCTTATCCGAACCTGGGTGAACAGAGTATCGAGACTTGTGAGCTTCATCCATCACAAGTTCTCTAAGATTACCAAACAACGGAATCCACATCCGCTCCATAAAATAGTAAATACCATCTGATCTCTTCTCGAGTCGTTTTTCCATACCCCGTAAATACTCAGCCTCATAGTTTTCTTCCATCAACGCCTCGGCCTAAGCCGAACGGATCTGATCAGGCAGGTTAGGATGAATAATGAGCTGCAAAGCGCGAACACGTTTGGGTTTTGATTCCTTTCGACTGTGGGCGTCAGCTACCACATTAGCCTTACCCGGATGATACTTGATTGCGTAGTCGTAGTCATTTAAAAGTTCTACCCAGCGACGCTGTCGCATATTCAAATCCTTCTGGTCGAAAATATGCTGAAGGCTCCTGTGGTCGGTATAAATAGTGTATTTATTACCGTACAGGTAATGCCTCCAGATTTTGAGCGCAAACACCACCGCTCCCAACTCTAAGTCATGTGTTGTATAATTCCTTTCGTGGACCTTCAACTGTCGCGAGGCGTAGGCTATCACTTTCTCACATTGCATCAATACGCAACCGAGACCCTGAATAGATGCATCACAGTATACCGCGAAATCTTCTGTACCTTCAGGTAGAGACAAAATCGGTGCACTGCAGAGTTTCTGTTTCAGCAACTAAAAAGCATCCTCTTGCCTCGATCCCCAAGAATACACAATACCTTTTTGTGTCAACAAGGTAAGAGGTTGAGCGATCTTCGAAAAGTCTTTAATAAATCTTCGCTAATACCCAGCGAGACCAAGAAATTGTCGCACCTCCGAAGGATTCTTTGGTGCTGCCCAATTTCTAACACCATCAACCTTTGCAGGATCCACGTGTATCCCCAATTCATTAACAATGTGTCCAAGAAAATGTACCTCCCAAATCCAGAAGTCACACTTAGAAAACTTCGCATAGAGTTGCTCCTTCCTCAAGAGTTCCAAAATAAGACGCAGGTGCCGCTCGTGATCTTCCTTGCTCTTCGAGTAGATCAAAATGTCGTCGATGAATACTATAACGAAATCGTCGAGATACGGTTTGTATACACGGTTCATGAGATCCATGAAGACCGCTGGCGCGTTAGTCAACCCAAACGGCATAACTAAAAACTCATAGTGCCCATAACGCGTTCGAAAAGCCGTTTTTGGAACATACTCTTCTTGGGCTCTCACCTGATGATAGCCCGATCTTAAGTCGATCTTCGAATAAAAACTTGACCCTTGCAACTGGTCAAACAAGTAATCGATGCGTGGCAATGGATAACGGTTCTTGACAGTCACCTTGTTGAGTTCCTGATAATCAATACACATGCGAAAGGACCCGTCTTTCTTCTTCACGAACAAAACTAGGGCTCTCCAAGGCGAAGAGCTGGGTTAAATAAAGCCCCTATCCAGTAACTCTTGCCGTTAATTAGACAACTCTGGTGATTCTCCAGGTGCTAAACGGTAAGGGGCACGAGCTATCGAGGCTGCTCCTGGTGCAAGATCAATCTGAAACTCCACTTGATGGTGAGGAGGTAAACCAGGAAGTTCCTCAGGAAACACATCGGTAAATTCGCGTACAACTGGCAGACCCTCGATCTTTCTTTCCCCTGACGGAGTATCAGTAACAAGTGCTAGAATAGCAGGATACCCCTTTCGTAGACATTTTTGTGCTTGCATAGCCGAGATGATACCGACCATCGCACCACTGCAATGCCCCTGAACCGATAATGACTCTCCACCAGGGAGAGGAATACGTACAATCTTCTCCTTACACAGAATCTCAGCTTGGTGTTTAGACAGCCAATCCATACCAACCACTATATCAAAACTACCGAGGGTAACAGGAAGGAGATCAATATCAAATACTTGACCCACAAGATCTAGTTTACACCCAAATAGGACATGCAAAGCTTCAATTGTTTTGCCATCGGCTAATTCTACTACATGCTTAACCTCTAAAGGTGTTGGAGTTAACCCTAATCGCTGACTAAACTCTAGAGACACATAACTCCAATCGGCACCAGAATCAAATAACACAGAAGCAATAAGATTGTTCACAGAAAACGTACCAGTCACGATATTGTCGTCGTTCCTGGCATCCCCAACACCGATCGTGAATACCATTCCACGAGCACCATTGCCCCCATTGTTGCCGTTGTTGTTGTTGTTTCCAGCATTGTTGTTGTTGTTCTGGCGGTTGTTGTTGTCATTAACATTCTGATTCAACTGAGGGCAATCCCGCTTGATGTGGCCCTCATCCCCACACTGGAAACACCCCTTCTTAAAGCCCTGGTTCTGATGGGGTTGTTGCCTTTGCTGTCGCTGATACTGCTGATTTTGCTGCTGCTACTTCTTTGGCTGCGGTCTCTACAGTCTTTGGCCTCATGGCCCACTTTTTTCGCACCTACGGCAAGTCTGGACACACTGTCCATAATGATGATAACCACATTTGTTGCACTGTGGCTTCTTCCCAACATAGGAGCCCTGATTCTGATTGCTGCCCTGACCTTGGTTAACTGAGGACGACTGACTGAAGCTACAATTATTGCTGTTGTCAGGCCTTTTCTGAGATTGACTGGCACTAGTTGCCTTGTCAGCGTCATTCCATTTTCGCTTGTTATCACTAGCAGGTGTGGTAGCTATAGCAGTAGAGGTAGTAGCAGATTTACGAGGCGGCAATGAGCCACGCTCGACCTCTTGGTCAGTAATCTTATGTGCCAAATGGATGATTTGGGGCAGATTGTTGAGGTTTGCAGCAGTGACATAACCCTTTGCAGCTGATGCTAGGCCCTTGAGATACAACTCAATTCGTCGATGTGGAGGTCAAGACAGGTTAGGGCACAAAATTGCTAGTTCATGAGATCGTTTCGTGTAAGCCTCGATCTCGGATCCTTCCATCTTCAAATCGTAGAACTCGTTCTCGAGCTTCTAAATCTCATCACGGGGACAGTACTCTTCTCGCATTAACTCCTTAAAATCATCCCAAGTCGTGGCGTTAGCTATCTCGATGCCCAACATTTGCACCTAGGCATTCCGCCAAGTTAAGGCACCATCCTACAAATTGCCAGTAACATACTTCACCCAGTCCCCCACGGTACAGTTACACATAGCAAACACTGACTCAGCTTTCTCGAACCATCGAAGTAGCCCCACAGCCCCTTCAGTCCCACTGAAGGTCTGTGGCTTACATACCATGAATGTTTTAAACATGCAAGCAGGCGGGTTGTTCTGATGCGCTGGCTGACCTAATGGACGAAAGAAAATACAACACAGGGGTAAGAGTTGTGTACGCGACACAAGATTAAAGAGTATTTGGCACATTTCGTACCAGCTTGGTAGGCTGCCAAGGCCTCAGCCACACGTGTGTTGATTAAGTTTGTCAGCTCAGCTTGGGTCATCGCGATGTGACCACGTCCATGACCTCGTCCACTCATGATTCTATATAAGGAGAGGGAACAAACTTAAGAGTCGAGATGAGGTAAGAGTCAAGTATCACGTTGAAATCTACAAACTACCAGGTTTACACACAATAGAGCAGAACCCTTCTCACACTCGTTAAGCCTCACTGGGACTTACATGCACCTCACGTTATTATTGTGTGTGCACCCATAATAATAAGGCAATTTGCATGCTCATCTCAGTGCCTCTTAACTTGCGCTAAAAGTTTCCCCCGCATTCAAGTAGCAAAACAGAAGGTATTACAGGATTACGAATCACAAGAGTCGAAGAGTAGTGGCACACTATCAATTCACCATAGTATCTAATATATCGTTTCATGCAAGCTGTGAGTGTGTGACTACTAAACAAGTAATGCATAAAGTAAACAGAAGACGAACCTTGCAATCTGGAGCTGAGTGTCATGGTCGATTTTCAAAGTTGTTCGGTTATAGTCTGGTTTTGTAAAAATGTTTTAAAACCTAGTTCACTATAACCAGTGGCTCTGATACCAAACTGTCACACCCCCAAAATACCACATGCGGTAACCCCCACTAGGCGTGTGACGTACCAGGATCCAAGCCACCAATCACATTGAACTAGCATAATATTTAAATAAAACATTCCATTCATTTCAAAATATAAACCCAAATCATAAGTTAAACCAAAATACATGTTCAGCGGAAGCATAATGTAAACTGTAAATCAAATGTTTCAAAACATGAGTTCATAATCAACGAAGCAAGTATCCAAGAGTCTTGACCCAAGACCACTTCAGCACTCTCAGATAGCAAGTCCATATCAAGAATCTAACGACCTGCAAGCATGCAGACAAGTGTGTCAGATGACGCTGGTGAGTTCAAAGTTTTGTTAACGCGTTTAGTTACCAGATATGAGTATAAGACAGTTCAATGATTTGATTTGATGTTATTATTAACTCGATTACCGCAAATAGCTACAAGATGTATTTGCCCAACCCCAATGCCTCTATCAAAGCATTGGTCAAGTGGTTAAGGTATTAGTTTACGCCCGTCCTCCTCGGTACGGTGTGAGAGTGCTAAACCTAATAGCGCTATCAACTAATAACCTCGTTGCCTCCCCAGTAACTAATTGGTAGATGTAAGGGGTCTTATATGATAGAAATGAGTGTAATAAAAAACATCCCAAAAACCTGACATTCCTCCCCGGAACGTTACCCGATATCCCTCCCCGGGTAAAAAGAGCAGTGAACTCACCTTGGTTTTCTCGGTTTGATTAATTACTTGTTCACACATAAACAGTCACAGCCTATGATATTCACGTACGCATAATCAGTTTTCACATTCTCAATGTTCACGTATAAATTGTAGTCATGATGTGTATTTAAACATCAGTTTTCGAGTAACACATAGCAGATATATAACTCAATCAAGTTCACAGATCATATGTATGTTTCATATGCAAATACATGTTTCCTCAATCATGATTAACATCATTAACAAGCAGGTAACAATCATTCAAGTTTCTGGTACATGATCACTACAGTCTATTGTGAACCAACCACTTAAGCGACGAAACTTCAAACAACGAAACACCTTAGTGTTTCGTCGACTTGGTGAGTGGCGAAAGTCCAGTGAGTTTCGTCGACATGATGAGTGTGACGAAAGGCCCTAAGTTTCGTCAAGATCAGCTTATGGCGAAACATTCTATGTTTCGTTGAGATCACATAGCATCAGTTACGCAAGTTTCAATCACTGTCCCCTGATTTCTCACAAACAGAATCATTAACAGTTTCGTGTTCAATCTAGATCAAACAGCGCAATTAGTCCAGAAATCATTTACTTTCAAACAACCCTAATTACCAATTAGATGAACAATACAATCCAATCAACCCTAACAGATCTCAACACTCGAAGCATCCATAGTATCAAAATCATAAAATCAGTTTCATCACTTAACATATTCGTCATGCTCAGTCAATCCTAACATAATCCTAATCATTAAGTACATCAGAGTTACATACCAATTCAACCACATATTCTAAACATATGATCATAATCATGAACCCTAATTTACACACCATACACAAGCATAACTGATCATCACATAGATTGACTATTATCAAAATCATAATGGTTAAACACTAACCGAGATAGAAGGAACGATAAGTTGATCGATAAAGAGGGCTTCGAGGACTCAAGGCTGCCATCGCACAGAAGGGAGGGTTCTAGGGTTCGCTAACTGACATTCTACGTGTATATATAATCGAGACATGTTTGGACCTAATCTGGGCTGAAGCCCTTCACGGCGAAAGGTTATCTCAGACGAAACTCAGGTTTCGTCGAGCAGGGTGATGGCGAAACTCATGTTTCGTCGAGCAGGTTATCTCAGACGAAACTCAGGTTTCGTCAGTTATGGTTTGTGACGAAACACCCAAGTGTTTCATCGAGTTATGTTTTAACAGTTCCTAAATTTGTCAAGTTTAATGTCTTTTATCACTCAAGAAGTGAAAGTGATCGTTTTGGCATATCCGAAGATATCAAGTGTCCTCAACATGTATATTTTCTCCTTTCTTTTTAACTGATCAATATGTTTCTTGTATTATATTATTTTAATATTTTAATTATACATCTTATCTTTTAAATAATGGAAGTGTTAAGTGTATAAAGTGATTATCAATATTTGTTCACCAGAAATGCTTTCATTACAAAAAGAATAGACATTCATATGGCAGCGTTCAAGATGTGATTTAGATCACGTGAGAAAGGTGCACCATTTTTGAGTATGTGATCAGTTCCAAGAAGAGATACTTTATTGGAGGCATTCTACTGATTTGCCACCGCTCTAAGTCCATCTCTTCCATCTTCAACGTGGTTATCTATAATTGTTTTAGTGGATATGAATGACTAAATTTTAAAAAATTTTGGGATAAATTGGCAAACTTTCTGTATCTTTTTAAAACAACACAAATTAAAGTGTGTTACATAATATTAACCAGGATGTATCTATGTTATTATGCACTTGAGCTATCAACATTATTCTTGAATTCATTTTTAGGTTTCGTACTGGATTGATACTTATTTTTGTTGGGAATCAGTGCATCAAAATAATAGCGGAAGAGGTTTATATAATTTACCAAAAGCCGATTATATATACACATATATATGGCCGATTTTTATATATAAACTATAAGTTTGATTTATTAATCCGATTAATAAATATTACCAATCAGGATCAAGGTTATACGCTTATAAAAAAATAAAAGAATAAAAAACCATAGTGGGTTTTTGTAATCAACCTTTGACGACTACACTGTAATTGGAACACGCGGGTTACAACAACCCAAAGGTAGAACCGACCAAGGAGGAGGCGGCGGTGGTGCTTGGTTGACGAGCAGGTGGTGGCGGCGGCCCTTTGCTTGGGGTTGGCCGAAACTTGGGGAGGAAGGCTAGGGTTTTGTGTTTTTATAAAAGGTGTGTCTAGGGTTTGCACCTGAATCACCTTTTTATAAAACCTAATCTTACATTAAGGCTCTTTAAGATTATACAATTATAATCCTCTAAATAATAATCTAATTAATATTAAGTCCCCCGGACTATTATTATTTCACAAATAATAATCCACCTACTCGTGAACATATACTATTCGTGTACCAACGTGTAACTCTTCGAATCGTACCGAGTTGGATACGTTGACTTTAATTACGGTCGGACATATACATATCTCCAACAATTTTAACTAAGTTGAGGATAATACTAATTCGCTTTTTGTATGTACTTGCAAGTTCAATGGCTTCCGGAGCTGGTCCACGGGATCTTTACTGAGTTAAATGGCTTTTGGAGCTTGACGGTGGCTAGTTGTTTTACAATGCCAATGTGAGAGGATTGCAAGTCGTATAGCCAGAAATAGATCCAACATCGGAGGTACCAACAAACTTATATTCTTTATATAATATCATGACATGAAACATAAAAAATGTATGTTTACATTGACACTGTCACCAGAAGCAAGAACAAATATGATGAATGTGACTCAGAGGATGGTAAGGTTGTTCTGCCTTCATATCACTGGTTCATGTGAGCAATCATGGACAACCCTTTCTAATTTAGTTTAGGAGACTGTTCAAATAACAACTAGAAAAGTCACTGAACCAGGCCAACCCTATTATTTGATCTTGACTAGAGTATCAACAACCTTGCTTCCTTATGCTCGCTATCAAGTTGTTGATCTTTTGAGGGATGAACGTCGCCGATCTTAGGTTCATGAGTACACACACAAGTTTTTAGCCTAAAATGCTTTAGCAGGCAGATGCTTTAAACTGTTAGCTGCTAAAAACTAGTTCTTCTTAGCCTGTCCTAGTCCAAATTTTAAGATTTTAATAAACATGCTATTTGGTTGAAGTAATTTATGATATTTGGGTTTGTAGGTTTGTTTAAAATGTTTAAAGTTGTTTGATTGTTGGGATTTTTTGTTTTAAAAACCGGAAAAAGTTAGTTTTTATTTATTTTTAAGCGCGGTCGTCTGTATAGGTGAAAATGTTCTTTTTCTTTTTTGTTTTTTTTTTTTTGAAAAACTTATATGGATAATATGTAGTCCCTACAGGATTTCTAGAATTTTTCATTTTTAATTATGTCGGGACCACATATGGTCCCTAAATGGTTAAAATAATTTTTTAATTTTAAATCTACAGGGATGACATATCGTCCCTAAATGGTTAAAATAATTTTTTAATTTTAAATCTGTAGGGACGAAATGTCATCCCTACTTGGTTAAAAATTTTTGTGTAAATTACACTTTTCGTCCTTTATGTTTGTAGCGGGTTGCAATGGATAGCCTTTAACTTCAATAATCACAATCACATTCCTTTATTTGGAAAACACAATACACCTTTCGTCCTTTAGCACTAACCAAGTAAAATTTTCAGTTATGTCTATCCACTTAAGGGTATTCTATCCACTTAAATAAAAATGAAATGACCAGAATACCCTTAAGTGGATTGACATAACTGAAAAATTGAATTTGGTTAGTGCTAAAGGACGAAAGGTGTAATGCGTTTTCCAAATAAAGGATTGTGACTGTAATTATTGAAGATAAATGCTATTCATTGCAACCCGCTACAAACATAAAGGACGAAAATTGTAATTTACCCAAACATTTTTTAGTATTTTAAATCTATAGGTACGACATGTCGTCTCTAAAAGTTGGCCTATGAGGACAACACCTATAGGGACGATCTAAAGGAGCTGTTGGGATGGTCTTATAGGGAGAAAAGTTGTGGAGACAAAATATCGTACCTACAGGCCTAAAAAACCTATAGGGACGAAATGTCATCCCTACAGGTAGAAAAAAATTAGTCTCTACATGTATATTTTCTTGTACTGGATATCGGGTATTTGTAGCTGAATTGCATATTTGAGTGACATGGACTTTATAAAGCTGAAAATGTGACTCCATATGTGAGCTTGGGAATGAAGCAAGTTTTTACATGGCATATCATGTTGCATGGCCATCTTTTTGTTTTACAATCTAGCGTGAGAAACAATTTGACATGTTAAAACCTTAAAAACCTCGTCAATTTATAGATATATAAGAGGAGAGATGACCAGTGCCGTCTCCGAGAAATCTCGAAACATTTTGGGCCTGGAGCCACTAAAAATAAATCGGGTCCATACAATTTAAACACAATAATCATATATAAAAAAAAACTATAATATGACACTAATTGTTAAAACAATCATCAAAATAAAAGTATTGTACCAAAATGATCTAAATTTACCTACTTAAGCAAATCGTGCGCCTCTCCTAGCGTTTCTGGAAGCAAAGCTTTCGATCAAGTCTTCGTAATCTATAGTCTCTAATATGTCGTTTTCAATAGATATCATTGCTAAGCCATTGAGTCTTTCTTGGGACATACTCGATCGTAAGTAAGTCTTTAACAACTTCAACTTTGAGAAGCTTCTTTGTGCTGATGCTACTGTTACCAGAATAGTCAACAACACTCTATATGCAATTAATGCATTAGGAAAAAAACCAATCTTCTTTAAACTATTGAAAGCATCAAAAGGGCAAACAATATGACTAGGTAAAAATGTCTCAAACAATTTCAACTCCTCATAAAGTTCATCAGCATCAATGTCGGATTCGTCTTTAAACTTCAATGCATCTTGAATACCATAACAACGAGACTTGAATCACTGATTCGTGGCCGCGTCGATGCTGAACAGCGAACAGAACAGAGAATAGTGGACCGGCCCGATTGAATCGTTGAATTCCGATTGCTTTTGTGTGTGTGCTGCCTGTTATCTGTCGTCGCTTCGTTATTCCAAATTCCTGCTCATCACGTATTGACATCAATCACAAATCAAGGCAGATTATAATAATTAGGTTAATAGTTAATGGCCCAATAACAAAAACATATAGTCTGTGGATTTTTTAAAAAAACTCTGGGCCCTCAAGAACTTTGGGCCTGGGTTCATTACCCTACCTGCCCACACTTATCACCGGGCCTGGAGGTGACTGAATGAACTTGATCAATTAAGGTTAAAAAAAATCTTGATTTTATATCCACAATAATGAAAGTTTCTTATTTGAGGTGCTATCATCCCATGCACCGGTCATTTAAAACAACACTAGTTTTTTTTTACGTCGCGTGTTGCGGCGAAACCGAGTAAATGATAATATAAAACAAACGTGATTTCAAAATAAATAATGTTGTTTAGAAATTCAAACCATTAGAACGATTTAGTTTATTGATACTAAATGAATACTTTATTTTGAGTACAACTTCGTTTTTAACAAAACTTATAACAGAATGTTAGGGAAAAAATTAAGCAGAACTATGTACTTTAGTTTTTTTAGAAAAAATTACAAACGTAAATTATTAAATAAGTTATCAAATCAATCGATAAATTAATATATGTTCTAAAAAAGAAAAAAAAACAAACAGTTATTAAAATATGGAAAAGGAAATATATGTTTTTAAAAAAGGAAAAAGAATAAAAATATGTCATTAAAAGTAAATATAATAACAAACTATTATAATATATTAAATAATAAATAATAAAAAGCTATATATTATTATAAAAATAAAATCACTATTCATCATCCATCCTCAACAATATATATATATATATATATATATATATATATATATATATATATAATATGATATTAAAAAGCTATATCTTATTATTAACCTATAAATAAGCAAATTATATGTGCATAAAAGGCTGTACCTTTAGCTTTGGGAGTCTTTAAAAAAAATAAAAATTTTTCTTTTTAACCCTGAAGTTTTAATGTTTGACAATTTAAGTTTAAACTTCTAATCTTTGTTTCCTTTTTATCCTAAAGTTTTAATCTTTGACAATTTACCCTAAAATTTTAATCTTTGACAATTTAAGTTTAAAATTTTTAATCTTTCTTTCCTTTTTAACCCTAAAGTTTTAATCTTTGACAATTTAAGTTTAAAGTTTTAATCTTTGGTAATTTAACCCTTTAATTAATTTGATTTTTTACTTCTAATTCAAACGTTTCCATCTTTTGCGATTTAACCACTTTAATTTTTTTACTTATGTGTTGTAATCTTGGCTTTGGGGGTTTTTCAAAGAAAAAATGGTTATGCATATGGTTGTTGTAACCTTGGCTTTGGGGGTTTTTTAAAAAAATGATTTTTTTTTACTTTTCACCCAAAAGTATTTCATAAATTACTTTTAACCCAAAACTATTTGTTTTTTTTAACACAAAACTTTTTATCTTTTCCAATCTATCCTCACAACTTTTTTTATTTTCAACTTTGGTCCTTTATAGTTTTCATTTTCCGCAAATTTTTCTGTAACACCCCCAAAATTCCACCTGCGGAAACCCCGCGAGGCGTGTTACGCATCAGAGTTCGAGCCACCAATCACATTGAACCAATAATAGATATTTAAATAAGTCATGACATTAATTACTAATATAAAATGTCAACATGTTATCAATTCTCAAAAGTTGTGTAGCGGAAGCATGTATTAATTCGTTTAGTAATAGTTTCATGATAACATTCAAAATCAATGTAACGCTTATAAGTCACCCAAGAGTCTCGATCCATGACCACTCCAGCACTCCCAGATAGCAAGTCCATGTTCCAAACGTTAATGACCTACAAGCATGCAAACAAGTGTGTCAGACTACGCTGGTGAGTTCAAAGTGTTGCTTACGTGTTGTGTTACCAGTTATATGTTTATGCGATTCAATGTTGCGTTACGATGTTGCTCAAGTTAGTTACCCTAGGGACTACGCCCTTACGTAACCGAGGAGTGTGCCTCTTAGCAACCCACTATGTTGTTCAGTTAGTTACCCTAGGGGAACCGCCCTTACGTAACCGAGGAGTGTGCCTCTAAACAACCATAGTGAAACCCAGATAATTAGTACCTATAGAGCTATCAACTAATCACCCCCATTGCCCTCCAGGCAATAACCAAAACCGATTAAGTTATTTACCCAATGTTTCCCTTCCAAATGTTTACCAGTTGTCCCCAAACCACCGGGACGCATGCTTGAGAAAATGCAATGAACTCACCTTGGTTTGCTCGGTTAGATAAATTTCTTGTTTATCAAAAATGATCAATCAAGTCCTATGATAATTGCACATATCAGTCAGTATGCATACAAGCTCAGTACTTACCATTCCACATCTATTCATCAAATAGTGCACATGACATACAAGTAGTGACATTCATCTCTTCGTACACGAGTTTATTCAGTTAAGCATGATGTATAAAAATTCATTAACCAAGTTCGGCTCAATAAACATATAGTCTAAACAACTACCGGCCCAAAGGAAACAAGTCTCATCCCATTTAACCGGGCCCATTAAACAGTGTCAGCACTTGGGCTGCTCGATCCGAGTCCAGCCCAAAACACTCATGCTGCTGTCCAATACTCACATACTCTTTTATTTGCACCGGTTCCATCCCAATGAAACCCATCCGAGTGGGCTTAAGTACCTGCGGCCCAACTAGACTACTCAGCCCATCAACTACCCCTTAATCAATTTATTTATTTATTTTATTTTTGGCGACTACTGATCCGCAGCCCAAAGATAGTGTTGTTACCCAAACCTCTCGGTTCATTAGTTTTCATAATTCAAAACTCACACATATGGGTATATATATCATCTAATATCATCAGGCCCACAACTAGTCACACAACACAATTACTACCCAACCATATTACCCGGTCCAACCCACATGTATTTCACACAGCCCAACAGTCAAGACCCAGCACCACCCACAAGTGGGCTGTGACCCGTGCGCCCCATACAAGCCCAACCCAAATTCGGTGTTATCTTACCCATTAATGCAGCCCAATAGAATATACAGCCCAATTCATCTTTGTGTGCTACGTAATTCACTTAATTGGTCCCCTCAAATCACTTATTAGCAACTTCACAATAATATACGAAAAAACTCATCAGCTCTTGTAAATCATTCACATGCTTTTAAAGGTTGGAAACTTATTTAAAGTCAGCAGCTCTCTTTATTCAATTTAATAGATATCATGCTTTACACAATTCGTTTACTAGCATTCAATACCCTAAATCCATTCATCTTATTAATTCTGCATGTTAGTCGATGATTACAACCATCTATTCAACATTCATACATCTACACATTGGCTAATCATATATCAGATTGTCATATAATTCACTGCTATCACAAGTATTATCACCCTTAACAAGATATGCAAACCATCAATACGCACATAAGAAAACGAGATGTCATTATAACTCACCAGGCTACGCAAGACTCCAAGAACGACCTCCAAGAGGAAGGGTTTCGACAAGGGGGGGGGGTTTCTCTGCTGCCGAACGTAGATTAGAGAGAGAGAGAAGGGTAGAGTTTGTTATGGATTTAAACTAGATAGAATTCTATTTGGAATATAATACGTATTCCCCATTTGAAAGGATTAAGGTGTTGGGCTGGTTACACCATCTAGACAATAGACAACAGTTGGGCCGATTACTAATCACTAAGGATCAATACATATGGGGCGTTGGGCCAGTTAACTAATCAACGGTCTGTTGGGCTTATTATTCAGACGATACAAAAGTTGGGCCGAGACTACAAGATATGCAAATTGTGAAAACATGAAAGTGTATAGTGGGTTCCGGATGTTGTGGGCTGATGCATTAACAGATTTTAAATAGTGAACTTGCGGCCCAAAGAGGTGCGGCCCAAAATGCCAATACCTAAAATAACAAGTTATCGTACGAGTAGACTTAACGGAGTTATACGAACAGAACGTTTAATACAGAGAGAAAGGAGTTCGAGGAGTTAAGATAACAAGATTCAGCGTTACAAACCATGAGAGTTCGGGTTGTCACATCATCCCCAACTTGAAAGAAATTTCGTCCCGAAATTTAGTACGTGGTTACTGAGGAAGCTAGTTAAGTTGCGTGGTTTTCCTGGTTTTTCTTGGGGTGTCACATCATCCCCAACTTGAAAGAAATTTCGTCCCGAAATTTAGGCTGTATTATACTCTAGGCTCCAATTATGAGTTTGTCGATAATTCACTAAATAATATATAAGTCATATAGCATATAAAGTCAGATAACGTATAAATTCACATAAGTTATATTTCTTTATTTGTTCAGGAATAGTGTTCTAATTGTCCATCAACGTTCGAGTACAACCCATGTGTAATTCCGTAATTCCCCGAATTACCGTTATGTGAGTGTTATGCATGAATGAGTGTTTGAGGTAATAGAGCTTGTGTTAATTGTGTTAAACTAAAAATGTCTTGCTCTTAAGTAGAAACACAAGTTGAGTTAACAGGAGCTTGATAATGAAGAATGTTGTGACAAGTTATGCTAAGCTCAAGAGATGCTCACAAAAGTTGAAATACGAGTGTGTCATACATCTGTATGGCATTGCCTGATGCATTTAACATGTGCGACCGGGGGGGGGGTTGTTGCACTAATATATAACTTGGGTGAGTTATACGCCTTCGAATTTGGGGACTTGCAAAAAAAGGCAGTGTTTAGTTTTCATGGATGTTGTATATTAAGTAGCCAACACTTCACGAAGCAAGTGTATCTAATGTATATCTAGAGCTTACCAGAATTGAGGCGAATGTCGTACATCATAAACGAAGGGTCGACGAAATAAACCGAACCGGAAATGTGTTAAGGTAGTTTGTTACAGGCTAAAATGCTCAACCTTAAAATCACGTGTGTTGGGTGCACCACCAAGATTTACTCGAAGCAGAGTATGTGAATGTGATTAAGTGAGTGTAAAAGATATATGTTTATATATGGTATCGCTACCGGCGATCAGAACTGGTGTAGTCACCCCTATCGAAGATCAAAGGTGATGCCATCGTATGTGAGAATTCGAGAAAGAAATTATAACTTCTTGGAACAGGTGATTCAAGCAATTCAATCAATCGATTGGATGAAAACTCAAGTTAGGCATTAATCCCTAATTCAGACGGGTATCATCTTGACTCGTTCATTCAGAGGGAAAAGAGATTTTCAGTTGATATTGATCGTGATATTTTGGTCGTAGTTGGTTGTAGTAGATGACCAGCCTTCGATCAAAGGGAGATAAGCATGGAACAAAGAGGTCGATGAAGCTATACATGAGTATGGTGCTTTCACACAAGAAGGAATTTTGACCTTGGCATACCTTACGTAAGTAAAAATTTTATTTTATGTTCTTGCACTTGATGATCTTAAGTATGACTCATTCCTCGAGTGACGTTCGTAGAGAGTGATTTAGCCAAGCGAGGATTAGCGTACAACAGGGTTATGCAAGAACTATGGTATTCATTTTGGCACAACAAGATAAGACGCGAAGAATATACCAAAACGCGGTTATCATCAATCTGTTCCATCTAATTGTTTTAGAATCATGAGTAAAGTAGCAAATCCGATGATGAGGATGTAGCTGGTCGCAAACAAGAAGTATAAATGGAAATAAAGTGATGTACTGATCGATGGGAGCGTTACTTTGAGGGTGTTGGCGCAAGAAGAATTATGTTGAAGAGTAACGGTTGGTCGAATTCATAGTGATCCGGTTTAATCGGAGCGTTCTCCACAGTTGTCAAGCCTGCCGTATGCGAATAAGAATGGTTCACTAAAATCTATGTACGAAATTGAGTGTGTAATTGGTCGAACATGTATGAAGCCAACTTTGAAGGGTTGAACTAAGGCGTGTGCATTAGGAACATCAAGTACGTCACCAAAAGGTTTCATTACAAGGACACGAAAATATTTTCGAAATGATATGGTCATAAAATAATACACAACCATCCTCAGAGTACAAGAAGTGATCACTACGTATCAAGAGAAGAGTTTATCAGGTTATTTTTAAACTAGAGCACAATGTTATAGGAGTTTATGCGTAGACAATCGAGAATGTAGTGTGACCATGATAATGGAATGATAGGTTTATCTATATCAAGAACAGTAACTAACTGTCACCTTAAACGGTAAGCGTCGGCCAAGACAAGGGCTAGGGGATAGACTAACTTAGAGAGGAAAACTGTTATGCAATAGCAATTCTAGCGATACAAGGAGTAAGATTATTGTTTATGTCATCATGTTTATCCGGGAGTTGATTAACTTATACCCCCATCCTCCGTTGTCCCTCATGGTTCTATATAAGAGAAGGGGACAATCATATGGGTCGAAATGAGGTAAAAGTCGAGTATCACATTGAAATCTACAAACTACCAAGTTTACACACAATAGGGCAGAACCCTTCTCACGCTCATTAAGCCTCACTGGGATTTGCATGCACCCTGCGTTATTATTAAGTGTGCACCCAAAATAATAAGGCAATTTGCATGCTTATCTCAGTGCCTCTTAGCTTGCGCTCGAAGTTTCCCCCGTTCAAACAACACAACAGATGATATCACAGTTCTATGGTTTACATGAGTCGAAGAGTAGTGTCACACTATCGAGCCACTATGGTGTTAAATGTTTCAGTTCATGTACGGTGTGAGTGTGTGACTGCTAAGCAAGTAATGTATAAAGTGGGAGAGAGACGAACCTTGCAATCTGGAGCTGAGTGTCATGATCGATTTTCGAAGTTGTTCGGTTATAGTCTGGTTTTACAAAACGTTTTAAAACCTAGTTCACTATAACCAATGGCTCTGATACCAACTGTAACACCCCCAAAATTCCACCTGCGGAAACCCCGCGAGGCGTGTTACGCATCAGAGTTCGAGCCACCAATCACATTGAACCAATAATAGATATTTAAATAAGTCATGACATTAATTACTAATATAAAATGTCAACATGTTATCAATTCTCAAAAGTTGTGTAGCGGAAGCATGTATTAATTCGTTTAGTAATAGTTTCATGATAACATTCAAAATCAATGTAACGTTTATAAGTCACCCAAGAGTCTCGATCCATGACCACTCCAGCACTCCCAGATAGCAAGTCCATGTTACAAACGTTAATGACCTACAAGCATGCAAACAAGTGTGTCAGACTACGCTGGTGAGTTCAAAGTGTTGCTTACGTGTTGTGTTACCAGTTATATGTTTATGCGATTCAATGTTGCGTTACGATGTTGCTCAAGTTAGTTACCCTAGGGACTACGCCCTTACGTAACCGAGGAGTGTGCCTCTTAGCAACCCACTATGTTGTTCAGTTAGTTACCCTAGGGGAACCGCCCTTACGTAACCGAGGAGTGTGCCTCTAAACAACCATAGTGAAACCCAGATAATTAGTACCTATAGCGCTATCAACTAATCACCCCCATTGCCCTCCAGGCAATAACCAAAACCGATTAAGTTATTTACCCAATGTTTCCCTTCCAAATGTTTACCAGTTGTCCCCAAACCACCGGGACGCATGCTTGAGAAAATGCAATGAACTCACCTTGGTTTGCTCGGTTAGATAAATTTCTTGTTTATCAAAAATGATCAATCAAGTCCTATGATAATTGCACATATCAGTCAGTATGCATACAAGCTCAGTACTTACCATTCCACATCTATTCATCAAATAGTGCACATGACATACAAGTAGTGACATTCATCTCTTCGTACACGAGTTTATTCAGTTAAGCATGATGTATAAAAATTCATTAACCAAGTTCGGCTCAATAAACATATAGTCTAAACAACTACCGGCCCAAAGGAAACAAGTCTCATCCCATTTAACCGGGCCCATTAAACAGTGTCAGCACTTGGGCTGCTCGATCCGAGTCCAGCCCAAAACACTCATGCTGCTGTCCAATACTCACATACTCTTTTATTTGCACCGGTTCCATCCCAATGAAACCCATCCGAGTGGGCTTAAGTACCTGCGGCCCAACTAGACTACTCAGCCCATCAACTACCCCTTAATCAATTTATTTATTTATTTTATTTTTGGCGACTACTGATCCGCAGCCCAAAGATAGTGTTGTTACCCAAACCTCTCGGTTCATTAGTTTTCATAATTCAAAACTCACACATATGGGTATATATATCATCTAATATCATCAGGCCCACAACTAGTCACACAACACAATTACTACCCAACCATATTACCCGGTCCAACCCACATGTATTTCACACAGCCCAACAGTCAAGACCCAGCACCACCCACAAGTGGGCTGTGACCCGTGCGCCCCATACAAGCCCAACCCAAATTCGGTGTTATCTTACCCATTAATGCAGCCCAATAGAATATACAGCCCAATTCATCTTTGTGTGCTACGTAATTCAATTAATTGGTCCCCTCAAATCACTTATTAGCAACTTCACAATAATATACGAAAAAACTCATCAGCTCTTGTAAATCATTCACATGCTTTTAAAGGTTGGAAACTTATTTAAAGTCAGCAGCTCTCTTTATTCAATTTAATAGATATCATGCTTTACACAATTCGTTTACTAGCATTCAATACCCTAAATCCATTCATCTTATTAATTCTGCATGTTAGTCGATGATTACAACCATCTATTCAACATTCATACATCTACACATTGGCTAATCATATATCAGATTGTCATATAATTCACTGCTATCACAAGTATTATCACCCTTAACAAGATATGCAAACCATCAATACGCACATAAGAAAACGAGATGTCATTATAACTCACCAGGCTACGCAAGACTCCAAGAACGACCTCCAAGAGGAAGGGTTTCGACAAGGGGGGGGGGGGTTTCTCTGCTGCCGAACGTAGATTAGAGAGAGAGAGAAGGGTAGAGTTTGTTATGGATTTAAACTAGATAGAATTCTATTTGGAATATAATACGTATTCCCCATTTGAAAGGATTAAGGTGTTGGGCTGGTTACACCATCTAGACAATAGACAACAGTTGGGCCGATTACTAATCACTAAGGATCAATACATATGGGGCGTTGGGCCAGTTAACTAATCAACGGTCTGTTGGGCTTATTATTCAGACGATACAAAAGTTGGGCCGAGACTACAAGATATGCAAATTGTGAAAACATGAAAGTGTATAGTGGGTTCCGGATGTTGTGGGCTGATGCATTAACAGATTTTAAATAGTGAACTTGCGGCCCAAAGAGGTGCGGCCCAAAATGCCAATACCTAAAATAACAAGTTATCGTACGAGTAGACTTAACGGAGTTATACGAACAGAACGTTTAATACAGAGAGAAAGGAGTTTGAGGAGTTAAGATAACAAGATTCAGCGTTACAAACCATGAGAGTTCGGGTTGTCACATCATCCCCAACTTGAAAGAAATTTCGTCCCGAAATTTAGTACGTGGTTACTGAGGAAGCTAGTTAAGTTGCGTGGTTTTCCTGGTTTTTCTTGGGGTGTCACATTTTCGCTTTATCCTTTGTTCTAAATTTTGTGATTTAAAACATCGCAACGTGCGTCTATGGTTTAGCATTTTCACGTTTCGTTCTAAATTTTGCGAGTTAATACGACGCAACGTGATTGTGTAGGTGAACGTTTTTACATCGTCTATTTTTCTCGTTTGACAGGTTCAACATAACGTGCGCGTCCTAAATCGACTTAGTTATAACTAAAGAATCCCCGCCGCATTACGACGGGTTGTAATTCTAGTTATAAAAATAAGGTTACTATTCATGATCTTTCGATAACAATATATATAGAATATAATATTTAAAAGCTATATCTTATTATAAAAATAAAGTTACTATTAATGATCTTTCGATAACAATATATATAATAACTGTCTACATCACTTGTGGACCCTTCGAATCAATCTTAGATCTGAGTATATGCATTTTTAATAGGGGTGCTGCTAAATGTACCCCCTTTCTACTGAACGTACCACCTCCTTCAACTTTCACATTATCTAGGCTCCTGTATTAAAAAACTGGTTTCGTTTTGCTTTATTTGGGCCTAATACATTTACAGTATGTAAAACTTACTAAAAATTTGAGACCCTTGATTTTGGTGGCCCTAGGCGTGTGCCTAGATTGGAAAGCCTAACTGACCGGCCCTGAGACACAGATTTAAAAGGTTTAAGTTTTGGATCAAAGTGACAAAAATGAACAAATCTAAAAAAATGGCAAAAATGAACAAACCTTATGGACCAAAATAAAATGACAGTTTACTCTTAATTTTATATCCACAATAATGAAAATTTCTTATTTCAGGTGCTATCATCCCATGCACCGGTCATTTAAAATAATATTGTTTACATCACTTGTGGACCCTCCGAATCAATCTTAGATCTGAGTATATGCATTTTTAATAGAGAATCTATATTTCTTCTTTTAGTTAATGAATTAAACGGGCATAATCTGATTATATGCATTTTTAACAAAGAATCTATATTTTTCTTTTTGTTAATGAATTAAACGTGCGTAAGTTTCGTGTATATGCTTCCTGTTTCAGAAAGGCAAATACTGTGGATTGCGACGCACCAAATTTATAGCAAAGCCCGTCAATTAAAAGCTACATATGGAGATAATTTTGAAACCGTTTTATCAGAACATAAAGGGCTGTTTAAGGCAAACAAATTGATTTGGGAATTTTTACTTTCTTGAAAGTCATAGATCACTCAAAAGAAGAAACAATCTTTGGAGGGAAACTTTTAGTTATTTTTTATATTTTTAAGAAACCATTTGATATCCTTTTTTTCAAAATATGACTCTTCTGTTAAATTTAACTTTTTATTTTAAATCACGCTCTAATATTAAGTCGTGATTATTGGAAAATAATAAAAAAATAATCAGATATAAAAATTCGATTTTGAATTTTTTTAATTAGAAGTAAAAATTAATTGAAAAGAAAACATTTTTGATTATTTTGATTTTTTTCAACAATCAAAATTTATTTATTTTTATTTTAAATAACACACAAATATTAAGTTTTGATTAAAGAAAAATAAAAAATATAAATTAATTTTTTACTTTTTAAGTTAATAGTTAAAAGTTATTAAGTTTAACAACAGAAATCAAACACCGTTCCTATAATACCTTTAGAAAGTTCACACCTATGCTTCTTGCTTTTACTACAGCATATCTACATCTTCTTTGTTGAAAGCCACAACTCAAAATAAAATAAAAGACGTACATTGATTTTGTTTTAAACATGTGCCCCAATTTCTCCAAGTTTTCGTATACTAAAAATAATTCCCCCAATTTCCATCAATATTATTATCCAAACATGCTCTTTGATTTACCCTTATTCCCATTCCTCTTCTCAAATTTTGAAACTCAATCTTTGTTCAACTAAAAACCAAATTAACAACCCCTTTAATATCATCATATCATGTTCTCCTTTCTTCAAAGGTCATTCATAAATCGCAACAAAAACATCTTTCACCTTTCACACTAACGATTTTCATAACCAACATCCCGCCGCAATGCGCGAGGTGGCGACAACTAGTTATACACAATTACCAACATGCTTTAGGATGATGTTAAATCAATACTTTAGGATCAAAAGACAACTACCTTACTAAGTAAACTCAACTGGGAAACCGTTGTGAAGGGAAAAAGAGTGCACCATGCATACATATATACATATTATATCAAACTATGTTCAAAACAATGGTAGTTTTTCAATGTACATATATGTACTCATATTGATAATCACGTGACTTGTTAACTTTTTCAAATGAAAAAAATTGTACCAACATCATAACCAAATTAAAGAGAATAAAAAAACTCGTTTTAATGATGTAATTTATTTAAAAAAATATATCAACGTATGAAAAATTTGTAATCGTTTAAAAATCGTGGAGGTTGTCAGTTTAAAGTTTAAAAATAATTAAGGAATGAGCTATTTTTATCTTCCTACAGTGCCTTTTTTATTATATAAAATAACAAAGAAAATTCAACATGATGAGTGGTCCAGATTAATAATCTCGTGGTTCTCAATTCCACCCTAAGTTCTCAAATAATCTATATATATATATATATAGTGGAAGGTTCAAATGAGAAGAATTTTTTTGTAAGAAGAAAAAAGAAGAAGTTTCAACCAATAAGAATGCTTCATTTTACTTCATTTAATATTTGCATTTAATTTTAATATAAGGTTATATTGGTAAACTTACATAAATTATTAATTTGAATTCTTCTCCTTTAATAACTAACTAAATTAAATTTGTAACTCCTTTTCAAAATATATACTTTTTTCAAATTAAAAAAACAACTTAATTTATAGTGTAGAATAAATTTGTAGTTGTGTATGATAAATTACGAGTTGTGTAGGATACATTTCGAGGTGTGTAGGTTAAATTTCCACTGTGAAGGATAAAATTCTATAATGTGTAGAGTATATGTAGGAAATTGTTTATATGTATAGGTTTTGTACATTATATGTAGGATAATTAATGATTAGTTGACTAATTAATTAAAGAGAGAAAAAATTATTGATATGAGTTATAAATAAAATAGTATTTTACTAATATACCCTTTCTTCTTTTTCTTCTCACATTAAATTTCTTCTTAAATGAACTTTCCCATATATATATATATATATATATATATATATATATATATATATATATATATATATATATATATATATATATATATATATATATATATATATATATATATATATATATATATATATATATAGGGAGGGGCTCATGCGAGAACCACCCTTATTGTGAGAACCTTGAGAACCAATGTGAACACAACCTAAAATAGCTAAAAAAAACCTAAACAAACCTAACCCCCCTCCCCCCAAAACCTAAACCCCCCACCCCCCACCCCCCCCCCCAAAAAAAAACCTAACCCCCCCCCCCCTAAAAAAAACCCTAAACCCCCCGCCCCCCCCCCGAAGCTAAATGCTAAAAAAAACCTAAAAAAACCTAACCCCCCCCCCCAAAACCTAAACCCCCTCCCCCACCCCCAAAAACCTAACCCCCCCCCCCCCCCCATGCTAAAATGCTAAAAACTAAACCCCCAAAAATCTAAAAAAATAAAAAAAAATCTAAAATTTTTTTTTTGAATTTTTTAATATTTTCATGTTAAAATCGCTACTTTTAGAAGTCAAAAAAAAATTTAAAAAAAAAACTTTTTTTTGGCTTCGAAAAGTAGCGATTTTTTTATAAAAAATATTAAAAAATTCAAAAAAAAAAAAATTTGTGTGATTTTTAGCTATTTTTAGGAATTTTTGGTGTGTTCACATTGGTTCTCGCGGTTCTCACAATAAGAGGTGGTTCTCGCATGATCTTCTCCCTATATATATATATATATATATATATATATATATATATATATAGGGATAGGGAGCCCCTAAAATAGAAACCAACTCCAGTTGTAAGAACCGCGAGAACCACTTTCAACCAATCAGAATATGACAACCTAAAGGGTAGTATGGTTATTTATCACAAATGTTAAGTCTTCCCTCTCTCTTCATTTAATATGACTGACTCTTTATATATATATATATATCTCCTCTCTCCTATTTCATCTCTCAATTGACATCTTCTCTTTCATATTTGTTCAAAAATCTTTGCAGACACAAAATAAAAACCCAAAAACCTTATCAAAACCCCAAATCAAACCTTACCCAGCTACCACCAGCCTTATCCGGCTACCACCAGCCAAACTCAAAAATCAAAGCTTATCCGGCTACCACCAGCCAAACACAACCCCCCCCCCTTCTGATTTCCGGCGACAACCACTAGCCAACTGTGAAGATGATGGTGGTTGGTCGACGATGATGATGATGACCACATCGCAACCACCATCCTCCGATCTCTGTCTCTCTGCTTGTACGAGGTCTCGATGACACCACAATGCCACCGCCGCCTGTGATGGTCTCATCTCCGTCTGTCAATGTTGCAGCCGCCAAACACCTGTCGTTGAGACACCGTGCCGCCGTCATCACCAACACTACCGCAGCCGCCGTCTCCTCCGCCGCCGTTCATCGGAGATAAAACATTGGAGTGTCAATGTCGGAGGTGGTGGGTGCTCGATGGCAGGTGGTGGGTGTTCGATGACGGTGGTGTAGTGCCGATGTCGGAGGTGGTGGGTGCTCGAGATAATGGTTTGAGCTGGGTCAGTGAAGGTGGGTTTTTAATTTTGTTGAATATGGGTTTGAATCTTGTGGGTTTGTCTTGTGGGTTTGATTTCTTTTGAATCTGGGGTTAAAACATCGAAGATAAAACTCTGTTTTTGATGCGGGGTTGATTCTGTTGAATCTGGGTTTGAATCTTGTGGGTTTGTCTTTCTTGATGGTTTGTTTTATCTGCTTCAATCTGGGGTTTGATTCTGTTGAATCTGTTGAATTTTTTTTGAAACTGTTTGAATATGTTTGAATGATGTTCTTATTCCTTTTGAATGTTTAAATTGGTTGAATATGGTGCCTTATTGAATCGGCTGTGATGATGCAAAAAAAAAAAAAATGACGATGGCGCGGCAAGGATGGCGGAGGGTAGGGTTTTGAACCTGCAACCCCACTTTGCAGCCTCTGATTATCGGAAAATCTGAGCCAAAACTTCATTTTTTTTAAGAATCCTCTCGTTCTTTTGATTTTTTTGAGGCGTCGATGATGGTAACAAAGTATCTGAGACACATCCCGAGTGTGCGATTTTCTGGGTGCGTTCGTTTTTGCGTAAAAATGTTTTTGTAAAAAAAAAAGTTAAACCGTAAACTTTTTAACGTAAAACGTAAAAACGTAAAAACGTAAAACGTAAAAAGTTTTAGGTAAATCGTAAAACGTAAAATTTTTTTAGTAAAACGTAAAAAACGTTAACGTAAAAAAACCGGCGCGTAAAACGTAAAAAACGTTAACTTAAAAAACCAGGGCGTAAAACGTAAAAAACCGGCGCGTAAAACGTAAATAACGTTAACGAAAAAAACAGGCGCGTAAAACGTCAAAAAACGTTAACGTAAAAAACCGGGGCGTAAAACGTAAAAAAACGACGCGTAAAACGTAAAATAGCGTTAACGTAAAAAAACCGGCTCGTAAAACGTAAAAAAAACGTTAACGTAAAAAATCGGGGCGTAAAACGTAATAACCCGGGGCGTAAAACGTAAAAACGGCGCGTTGAAAAAACGACGCATGCAAAAACCGGCGCGCAAAAAAACCGTCTTTGTTAAAAAAATATGAATTTAAAAATGTTTTTAATAAAAAAATCTTTTTATAAAATAAAAAGTAATATAATAAAACTAAAAAGTAATATAATAAAACAAAAAAGTAATTAAAAAATAATAAAGAGAAAAAGACGAAAAAAAAAGTTGTTTTACTAAACTACCCTTTTGATTAAAATTTTAAAGACATAATAAGGCAAAATGTATTTAATATTAATTTTTATTACTTTTAATCTCATTCATCCATGTTGTTGATCTAAAGACTAGAAAGTGGTTCCCATGGTTCTTACAACTAGAGGTGGTTTTCATTTTAGCGATCCCCTATATATATATATATATATATATATATATATATATATATATATATATATATATATATATATATAGAATTGCGCTAAAATAAGAACCACCTCGAGTTGTAAGAACCGCGAGAACTTTTTGATCCGGACCGAGGTGGACCAATTTTTTTTTTCAAAAACGTAGTTGCGTGTATTATAAACACATTTGTAAAAAGAAAATTCAAAAAAAAATGTCGTGTGTGTAGTTTTGAGCACCACAAGTTTGTGTTTACGGGTACCGTAAATCTAACCGGACGTTGTAGTTCTCACGGTTCTTACAACTCGAGGTGGTTCTCACGGTTACAACTCGCTCCGCACGGTGCAGTTCTCACGTTTCTTACAACTCAAGGTGGTTCTCATTTTAGCGGTCCCCTATATATATATATATATATATATATATATATATATATATATATATATATATATATATATATATATATATATATATATATATATATATATATATATATATTCATATGTATATAGGGGAGTTTATTTGAGAAGAAAATTAAATTGAAAAAAGAAAAAGAACAAAGGGTATAATTGTAAAACATTAAATAGTTTTTCTTTCTATCTCATTTATTATTATCTTTGACTACTTAATTTGTCATAAAGATTATTATCCTCCACACTAAAATTTTTGTCTACACATATTAAAGTTTATCCTACAAGTTTTGAATTTTATCCTACACACCTCGTAAATATATTACAAATATATTTATTGAAAATATGTTACAAATATAATGTATTTAGCTATTAAAAAGGAAGACTACCAATTAATGATCTATCCCAGTTTACCAATGAAGTAAAATAAAGGATTCTTATTGGTTGAAATTTCTTCTTTTTTATTTCTACAAAAAAATTCTTCTCATTTGAACTCTCCACTATATGTATATGTATATGTATATATATATGATGAGCATCCGTTAGGAACCACCATTTATTGTGAGAAACGCGAGAACTAGCATGAACACAAACAAAACTACTTAAAAAACACACTATTTTTTTAAATTTCATTAAAACCGCAACATTTTATTTATAATTTTTTTTACTTTTTTAATCCAAATAACATACTGATACATTACCATTCCATCTACCACTTCCATACAATTTCCATTTCATCTACCACTTCCATATTTTTGATAACACCTATACAATTTCCATTCCATCTACCACTTCCATCCATAATACATTACCAATATTATACAATTTCACTTTCATCTACAGTACTATCCATAATACATTGCCAATATGTATAACATTTCAAACTATGCACATGTGCATCACCAACCTTCATAACAATCCAAACAATATGTTAGATCATAAACATACAAATATAACAAAACTATCAACCACCAGATAAAATTAACCAAAATAAGCATAAGTGCATACAAATGATAATATCATTTATAAAGTGATGCACATGTGCATATCTTCTTAACTACACAATTAAATAACAAACAACTTTTTTTAACTTTTTGATTGATCATTCCGTCATCATTCTCCATAGCATCTGACAATTTTTTATACCCTTTATTCATCGATTTCAGAACAAAAGTTACATTCTTCACTTTTTTCCATTTATTGATCTACAATAATAGACAAACAAAAAGATAACCAAACATACAAGCTAAATGCATATATGCGTTAGCAATAATTCTCTCATTACTATATAAACTATGCACATGCAGATCAATATGAATGACCTTTGTGATTTTATAAAAAGTATTTATAAGGGTTTTAATTTTATAAAATGTAGTGTAGACTAAGGGAAACTGTATAATATTGGTAATTTTATGTATGGTAGTGATTGTATAGGTGTTGTCAAGAAGTATGACATATGCATATGTGTATGTTATTCGGATTAAAAAAATTCATTTTGATTTTTAATGGATTTTTTTTTTGTGTTTTTAAAGCTTTTTTAAGTAGTTTTTCACTGTGTTCACACTGATTCTCATGGTTCTCGCGATAAAGGTAGTTCTCGCATAAACGTCACCCTATATATATATATATATATATATATATATATATATATATATATATATATATATATATATATATATATATATATATATATATATATATGTGCATGTTCTTATCGTACAAAATGTACGTAATCATCCCAGCCGTATGATCTGGTGCGAATTCACTCTTGAACATGCGATTTTTGCTGAAAAAACCAACATGCGATTTCATCAAAAATACCAAGATGCTTTTATATAACATGCGATTTCACAATCGCGTACGAGCGTACGATAAGCCCTATTGTATGTTACGCTTTTCTATATATATATATATATATATATATATCATACTCAGTAAATCCCACCAATAGCTATAGCGAAGCTAAGGTAGGGTCTGAGAAGGGTAAGATGTAAACAGTCTTACTTCTAGCCCCATAGGAATAGAGATGTTGCTTCTAGTGAGATCCCCGACTCAATACTAGTTTTAAATCAAGCCTTAGATATAAGGCACATAACACTCAGCAATCGGGACAAAGGCCGATTAGTGAATGTACCCTTTTGCCTTTCGGCTATCAACGCCACCACATGATTCATGATTAGCCGTCCGTCTCTTTTAGCATTATTTTCAAGAAATTAGTAAAACAACGTTAAAATTGGTATAATTTCACTTTTGCCCCCCCCCCGGATGGACCAAACATATATATTCATTATATGTGCACACCACAAGCAGGGCCTCTTAGGAAAAAGTTATTCCTTTAAAAAAGACCCCAATTTTAAAATCCTCCATGTACCTCAAAAATAAAGTGAACATTTCGGTCCTCTTACCTAAACCAGTTCGATTTAGATAAATGGTCAAACCCGCTTCTTTGTAAAACCGATTTATAAGTGGAAAATGATCGGTTCTTTTTTAAAACGGTTTCAATTTAAAACCAGTTTTTAACTAGTTCAGTTTGAGATTAACCCATTCCAAACAAGTTTAACAGGAGGTCTAAAATAGATTTCATATCAGCATTTTGGTTAAAAACTAGGACCGATTAACCAAACTGGCTTCATACAGAGTTTTGGTTCATAAACATTTTAAGTTTTTTTTGTTCAGCTCTATCAACATCTTATAATGTTCAATAATACAACTGTCACTGTACAACATTAAACCCTAAACCGTAAATCCTAATCATCAACTAACTTTCCGACTCAAGCATAAAATCGAAACCAGCTGCCTAATAATGTAACACCCCAAATTCGAATTATTAAATTCGTTACCATGTTAGTAAAATGAGATACAATAACTAAGTTAATAAACCTAGTTAAATGCCTATTAGATAAGCTATGGGATGAAACTTGTAACAATTATGATGGAATGTATACTAGAGGGACCAAAAACGTTAAGTGGGAAACTTGATTTTTATAAAACAAAATTAAAACACCACACACACACATAGTGTGCGTGTGTGTGTCATGATCAGGAAGGGAAAAAGAGGGTCAAAACCCTAGTTTCTTCAAAATCTTCAAATTGAAGGGCAAGATGAAGCTTTAACTCATAACCAAACATAGATTAATGATCACCTTCACAACGGGATCGCAAGGTATGTCTTAAAAGTTAGATTGGTGATTATGCACGAAGTGGGTTATGTTGTAAATCGCAAATTTGTGTGAAATTGAGCATGAGTATGTGTTAGATTCATCATTTGGAACATGAATTATGCAAGGTTTAGGTTAATTTGATGTTTAAGGGTGAAACCCGTTTGTTATGGTGAAGATGATGACATGGGTAAATCATCTATGTTTAAATTCTTGCTTAAAATTGATGTATTTTGATTTGTAAGATGGATTCTTAGGAGAGGAATTGAAAGAAATGTGATACTAGTATGTTTGATGTTTATGCATGTATGATTCATGTTGATTAGAAGGAAGAAATTGATGAATTATGTATGAGATTAGAAGGATATGCATGAACTAGTTGTACACTATGCTTACAAGGTAGTACACATATCAAAAGTATGATGAAATTATGAAGAACTTAAGATTAGATCACTTGTAAGTGATTAATAAGTAGTTATGAAGTGGGTTTTAGATGATGTAATGTAAATTGATGATTTACTTATGTTAACAATGTTTGGAATCATACATGTGTGTGAGTGTTTAAAGAAATTGGATAAGAAATGGTGAATTATTGTTAGATGAAGTGAACAAAATGTGATGATAATATGTATGATGTTTAATTTTAAATACCACATGTTGATTAGTAGAAGGATTTGATGAACTATGTATGAATTTAGAAGATTGTGCATGAATTAGTTGTACGTTATGCTTAAAAGATGGTACGCACCCCAATCGTATGATACAATGTATGTATTGTCGTCCGTATAGTCGATTATGATGTTACGGGTATATAATGATAAGTCGAAAGTTAAACTAAATGAACCGTTGACTTCTAAAAGTCAACCGTGTATAAGAAGGATGGTTAGACGAGTTGTCATAATTGTAAGATTAAGGTAAGTTATATGGAGCGTGTTTGACGAATGTGTGTTTAATGCGATGACATGATGGTCTACATGAGTTTGAAATGATATGAATTTGGTCACATGTATTATGCTTGCTAGAAGTAACTAATGAAAGTCAAATAGGAATTATGCGATAGATATGATCGTTAACATGTACAATTATGTATGCTAATAAGAATGTGATTTCGATGACATGGAAGTATAGGAATCATGTCGAGACGGAATCAAGCACGGAAGGCTAACGGGTCAAGAAGTGGCAAAGAAACAAATATGAATACGGATGCACGAGGTAAGTGATTTCCGTAATCACTTTTAGTTGTTTATGTAAAGTTATTTGCAACTTAATTAAGTATGATAATTGAGGTCAAATAGGAATGAGTTGTATGAAATTGACGAAGTATTAAACGGATCTTAGCTTTGATCCGAACAAGGTATGTGCGTTAGAGTTGTAGTTAAGTGGTAGGATTGGTTAAATATGCAAGGAAGTCCTTGGTTGTAAAGGATGGAGCAATGTTGACAAAAACGCCCTTGATAGGTATATCGGGTAAACAACCTTAAATGTCTATTGGAAACAAGCTAATTGATTAGAGTAATGTTTTGGTCAAGTATGAAAGCGAAATATAGGGTTTTGTATGTCATAGTCCACTTAAAGCGCAAATACCTATAACGGGTCAAAAATAAGCTTTTGAGTGAAAATGGGTTAAAAGGATGCAAGACGTTCGAGAACTTAATCTTTTATGATAAGCGCCAATGAAATTATTAAAGTTCATATGAGATTGAGGTCAAATAAATAGGTTATGTTGATAAATGCACGAACGGGTCGAATCATTAGAAAATGATAATATGTCGAATGCATGTAAGATAAGAATTTCCTTAATCCGGAGGTAAGATTTTAAGTTCATATGATAGAATGTGAATTTACAAGCATGTAGGAAGAAACGGGAGGTCAAACGGGTAAACGGTTCAAAAGTTACGCGCGTTTTAGTGCGTTCGGACGACGAAACGAATCTGCAGAAAACAGCAAAAACTAGAGGGCGTCGCCGACGGGTAGGGGGCCGTCGCCGACGGGCAAGGGAAAATCAGTTTTTGTGCTGACGGGTTAATTGCCTGTCTACGGGTTCTTGGGCTACGGGTAAATGCAAGGCCCGTCGGCGACGGCCCTAGGGGCGTCGGCGACGGCCTCCCCAAGTCTCAAAAGCCAAATTCTTGTTATTTAAGTTGATTTATGTGTCGTAGGCTTCGGTTTGTTATCCGTGAACTACGACGAACTTTCCAAACATGATTTTTTTTTACGGATCCTTAGATGTTTATGGGCTTTAAACCTAAGTCTAAGACCCTTGTAAATATTGTATGTAAAGATGTAGGAAAGGTATGTATGTATGTGGTTGTGCATGTATGTATGTGTAAAGACATGTATGAGTGTATGCACGTATGTAAGGTCGTAAGAAAGGTATGTATGTATGTAGAGGAGTATGTATGCATGTAAGATGGTACGTGTGCATGATTTAAATACGTAGAGTTTTAACGTTACTAATTATGCGTTTGAGGTTGGTATGTAATGCAGGAACGAGAATGTCGGATTCTTACGAAATTTAAGCTCTACCTGAAATAAGAGGATGAGTAAGGATAGTTGGATGAACTAATGTTAAATTGTCGAACGTTATTCAATATTTAATTATATGAGATTAATGTTATATGATGTTGTCGTTGACTAATGACTAAGTTGTATGTGATGCCCACAGGTGCCACACGGACTTCTTCTGCTACTTAGAAAGTGAAGCGGACATAGATCGAGTCAAGAGCAAGGATTGCACGGATAGATCGGTCATATAATTGAAGTGTATAACGTCTAGAAATGTAAATTTTAGTATAAATGTTGTGAATTCTTTTATAGAACGTTTAACATTTTTAGCATTTGAAACCTTCGCGAAAGTAATGTCGTTAATAAGGAAAGAAATTTTAAAGCCCTTTTCCGCTGCGTCATTTTTAAGGTAAAACGTGTTAGGGCGTAACAAGTTGGTATCAGAGCCCTGGTTTGAGAGAATCAAGTAGAAGGAGGTAAATACTTGAACTCAAACCGGTGTGCTCTTGTGACCAGCACCCGTGCAATCCAAGACTCGATCAAGGCCTAAAGGCAAAAGCAAATGTAAGTATGTATTAGATTATGTAATTGAAGGAAATTAATAGTATGTTATGTGAAGGGTAAGCGCAATTGTTTGGAAGGGATGATCCGTGGATGCGGTCTAGGACCGACATCAAGGCAAGTAATAAGGCGAATTGACCCCAGGTACGTAAACCTAACGTGTGGGCATATGAAATGGTATAATTAAGCAAGTGAAAGAAAATGTTTAGCAAAATATAATAACGACATGATAAATAAGTTTTGAAAAGGTTACACGAGCCGAAACTAAATTCTTCGGACATAAGGTGGCAATTACGCGAAGGCACGAAACTAGTACGTGGAATGTGTACCTGGCCAGTACACAAGAAACGTATGACGTTCGTGAGACCGTGATAATTATTACAGGTATGTCCGATAGAGTTTGGTAGCAGCTAGGCGTGTGGGTGAAATGGGTAGTAGGACTCTCGGGGGATTGAGAGTACCTTGTAGGAATGAAAGATGTGAATGCAATGCTTGAATCCGCGAGACGGATTCAAGGAATGAAATATGCGAATGCAATGCTTGAGTCCGCGAGACGGATTCAAGGAATGAAAGATACGAATGATGCAAATCCCTTGCGGATTTGGTTATGATAGCGAATGCTATAATAAGCCATGCAAAGTCGACCGGTTCAAGTCGGACAAGTCGAGTAAGGGTAAGGTACCATCCGTTTAGAACGGGTGGTCGTGTATGCAATAACGAATGTATGAAGTTCAATCCGTTATACGGATAGAACGAAAGATTTATGTTGAAAGCAATTAACCCGATGTGACCGGGTCGTAAGCGGTATGCTTGAATCTCATTATGAGAGTATATGCCATTACCCCTTTAATTGGGTAATCGAATGTGTAAAGGAAATGAAAGTATATGAGCAAATGGAACTAGAATGTTAAGTATTGTAAGCGAAATAAGTATTATGACTAACTTTTAAAACGGGAAGGCAAGTGTTTGCGAGAAAACACTGGAACAGTGAAGCGATGAGATCGTAAGCAAGTCTGAATTGAAAAGGAGTACAAACATTTACTTCGATACGTATGTATATATATAAATAATAAGAATGATATATTAAGAAATGGCCATGTATTGACCCGTTATGAATAGGTCTAACACACTAATGTCTTAAGAAGGAATTGAGAAAGTATTGATATATAAATGAGGTGATGTGATAAACAACATGTCTGAATGAGATCGAATGAAATGTGTAAATCCCAAATTTTATAATGAGATTGGCAGTAATCATGATGCAATAAAGCTACCTAGGACGGTGAAAGAATGCTCATGAATGGAAGCTCATGTTACCAGATGGACAAGATCAACCCTGTTAAGATACGGGATCGTGAAGGAGCAAGTCAACTCGGGTTGTTAAACGTTGGCTCGTGCCAAATTAGCGAGGTTAGTAACTGGTTTAACTTGTGGATGTTAAATAGAAAGTTACATATTGAATAATACTTCTATGCGAACTAGTGGTATTGAAATTGAAAGCTCGTAACTGTGAAAATTCTGATAGAATATAAGAGACGGCAAGAATCGATAAGAAATGCTAACCTTGATGCTCGGCTTGTTGGCCATGTTCAATTGAACAAGACATTGTAGAAAAGATACGCATGACATAAATAACAATAGTAAGCATGGAAATAATGCTTAGTCTTCATGTTAAGTACAAATAAGTAGGTGTAAGAAGGTTGATTCTGGTTGTAATAATAAGCCTTTGAATGATTGCAGTAGGCGTATGATAACATATCGACCCTTCCTATGAGCTTAAAGCTAATCAGAGGTAATGATAGTAATGGAATGTTTAGGATAGCTCATAGTGAACAAAATAAAAGATAGCATATGATGTATGAGTAGTATGAAATAAATTGATTTATTTTGATTAGTAGATGTATGAATGTAATATGGTTAAATAGGAAGCTAGAAACCAGTTGTGACCTTAGGTCTTTACGAGTTATAATTGTATACATTTGGAATAAGTTCAATGAATGAAATGCTAGTGATGGTATGTACTAGAAACTAGCAATATAAAGTAAAAGACACTAATAAGAGCTCTGGACCAGACCCTGACCTCGTGTGATTATGAAAGTAAATTACTAATTTAAGAAGATAAGGACAATGCGTACGATCATAATTATTCATGATTAAGATTTTTGCAAAGACCCCGAATGACTTATGTTGTAATGTGCCCATTGAATGAGTACAATAGAAGGGTAAGAGTAAGAACGAGAAAGGTTTCGGGGACGAAACCTTCTTTAAGGGGGGTAGACTTGTAACACCCCAAAATTCGAATTATTAAATTCGTTACCGTGTTAGTAAAATGAGATACAATAACTAAGTTAATAAACCTAGTTAAATGCCTATTAGATAAGCTAAGGGATGAAACTTGTAACAATTATGATGGAATGTATACTAGAGGGACCAAAACCGTTAAGTGGGAAACTTGATTTTTATAAAACAAAATTAAAACACCACACCACACATAGTGACCGTGTGTGTGTCGATGATCAGGAAGGGAAAAAGAGGGTCAAAACCCTAGTTTCTTCAAAATCTTCAAATTGAAGGGCAAGATGAAGCTTTAACTCATAACCGAGCATAGATTAATGATCAATTTCACAAGGGGATCGCAAGGTATGTCTTAAAAGTTAGATTGGTGATTATGCACGAAGTGGGTTATGTTGTAAATCGCAAATTTGTGTGAAATTGAGCATGAGTATGTGTTAGATTCATCATTTGGAACATGGATTATGCAAGGTTTAGGTTAATTTGATGTTTAAGGGTGAAACCCGTTTGTTATGGTGAAGATGATGACATGGGTAAATCATCTATGTTTAAATTCTTGCTTAAAATTGATGTATTTTGATTTGTAAGATGGATTCTTAGGAGAGGAATTGAAAGAAATGTGATACTAGTATGTTTGATGTTTATGCATGTATGATTCATGTTGATTAGAAGGAAGAAATTGATGAATTATGTATGAGATTAGAAGGATATGCATGAACTAGTTGTACACTATGCTTACAAGGTAGTACACATATCAAAAGTATGATGAAATTATGAAGAACTTAAGATTAGATCACTTGTAAGTGATTAATAAGTAGTTATGAAGTGGGTTTTAGATGATGTAATGCAAATTGATGATTTACTTATGTTAACAATGTTTGGAATCATACATGTGTGTGAGTGTTTAAAGAAATTGGATAAGAAATGGTGAATTATTGTTAGATGAAGTGAACAAAATGTGATGATAATATGTATGATGTTTAATTTTAAATACCACATGTTGATTAGTAGAAGGATTTGATGAACTATGTATGAATTTAGAAGATTGTGCATGAATTAGTTGTACGTTATGCTTAAAAGATGGTACGCACCCCAATCGTATGATACAATGTATGTATTGTCGTCCGTATAGTCGATTATGATGTTACGGGTATATAATGATAAGTCGAAAGTTAAACTAAATGAACCGTTGACTTCTAAAAGTCAACCGTGTATAAGAAGGATGGTTAGACGAGTTGTCATAATTGTAAGATTAAGGTAAGTTATATGGAGCGTGTTTGACGAATGTGTGTTTAATGCGATGACATGATGGTCTACATGAGTTTGAAATGATATGAATTTGGTCACATGTATTATGCTTGCTAGAAGTAACTAATGAAAGTCAAATAGGAATTATGCGATAGATATGATCGTTAACATGTACAATTATGTATGCTAATAAGAATGTGATTTCGATGACATGGAAGTATAGGAATCATGTCGAGACGGAATCAAGCACGGAAGGCTAACGGGTCAAGAAGTGGCAAAGAAACAAATATGAATACAGATGCACGAGGTAAGTGATTTCCGTAATAACTTTTAGTTGTTTATGTAAAGTTATTTGCAACTTAATTAAGTATGATAATTGAGGTCAAATAGGAATGAGTTGTATGAAATTGACGAAGTATTAAACGGATCTTAGCTTTGATCCGAACAAGGTATGTGCGTTAGAGTTGTAGTTAAGTGGTAGGATTGGTTAAATATGCAAGGAAGTCCTTGGTTGTAAAGGATGGAGCAATGTTGACAAAAACGCCCTTGATAGAGTAATGTTTTGGTCAAGTATGAAAGCGAAATATAGGGTTTTGTATGTCATAGTCCACTTAAAGCGCAAATACCTATAACGGGTCAAAAATAAGCTTTTGAGTGAAAATGGGTTAAAAGGATGCAAGACGTCCGAGAACTTAATCTTTTATGATAAGCGCCAATGAAATTATTAAAGTTCATATGAGATTGAGGTCAAATAAATAGGTTATGTTGATAAATGCACGAACGGGTCGAATCATTAGAAAATGATAATATGTCGAATGCATGTAAGATAAGAATTTCCTTAATCCGGAGGTAAGATTTTAAGTTCATATGATAGAATGTGAATTTACAAGCATGTAGGAAGAAACGGAAGGTCAAACGGGTAAACGGTTCAAAAGTTACGCGCGTTTTAGTGCGTTCGGACGACGAAACGAATCTGCAGAAAACAGCAAAAACTAGAGGGCGTCGTCGACGGGTAGGGGGCCGTCGCCGACGGGCAAGGGAAAATCAGTTTTTGTGTTGACGGGTTAATTGCCTGTCTACGGGTTCTTGGGCTACGGGTAAATGCAAGGCACGTCGCCGACGGCCCTAGGGGCGTCGGCGATGGCCTCCCCAAGTCTCAAAAGCCAAATTCTTGTTATTTAAGTTGATTTATGTGTCGTAGGCTTCGGTTTGTTATCCGTGAACTACGACGAACTTTCCAAACATGATTTTTTTTTTACGGATCCTTAGATGTTTATGGGCTTTAAACCTAAGTCTAAGACCCTTGTAAATATTGTATGTAAAGATGTAGGAAAGGTATGTACGTATGTGGTTGTGCATGTATGTATGTGTAAAGACATGTATGAGTGTATGCACGTATGTAAGGTCGTAAGAAAGGTATGTATGTATGTAGAGGAGTATGTATGCATGTAAGATGGTACGTGTGCATGATTTAAATACGTAGAGTTTTAACGTTACTAATTATGCGTTTGAGGTTGGTATGTAATGCAGGAACGAGAATGTCGGATTCTTACGAAATTTAAGCTCTACCTGAAATAAGAGGATGAGTAAGGATAGTTGGATGAACTAATGTTAAATTGTCGAACGTTATTCAATATTTAATTATATGAGATTAATGTTATATGATGTTGTCGTTGACTAATGACTAAGTTGTATGTGATGCCCACAGGTGCCACACGGACTTCTTCTGCTACTTAGAAAGTGAAGCGGACGTAGATCGAGTCAAGAGCAAGGATTGCACGGATAGATCGGTCATATAATTGAAGTGTATAACGTCTAGAAATGTAAATTTTAGTATAAATGTTGTGAAATCTTTTATAGAACGTTTAACATTTTTAGCATTTGAAACCTTCGCGAAAGTAATGTCGTTAATAAGGAAAGAAATTTTGAAGCCCTTTTCCGCTGCGTCATTTTTAAGGTAAAACGTGTTAGGGCGTAACAAATAAACTTGTGAAACACACTCTGAAGAACACCTACAACACTCTTGCAATTAGACGCTTGTTGTTCAGCACCGAAGAATCGAGTTCCAATGTACTCGGTTGCAATTAAGTATCTCTGAATTGTTGCCCTATGGTTTTGCCCCATTGTTGTGCTCGTTTCATGTTCTTCTGGTTCTAAATCTTGTTGTGATTCCGATTCGTTGTGCTGTGTTGTGTTGTGAGGTGAGTTTGGCGATTTTTAATGGGCGATTGGGCGATTCAGGGCGGTTTTCTGGCGAGTTGGTGGTTATTAGCGACAGTTATTGATCGTTGAGTGTCATTGTTGTTGTAAGGTTGAAGAAGAGGGTTTTAGAAATGTTAAGGGAGAGTTTGGATACCAAGTTAATAAAAGGATAAATAAAGATCATATATATATATATAGGATAAGGATCATGTGAGAAGTAGTAGGCTATTTGAGAAACTTGAGAAGCATTCTGGACCACACATTTTCCTTAAGCAAAAAAATGAAAAAAAAATGTAATTTTTTTTTTGAAAAATCGCAGGTTTTTCTTTAAGAATTTAATTTTTTATTTTTTAAAAAATTTTTTTTTTTTGGGGAATTTATACACATGTGTATATTGTTAATCTTTTTAACTATACATATATGTATATTGTCAATTATACATATATGTATATACATGTTTAAAATTGAAAAACAAGTGTTATTTAGGGTTTAGCATTAGTATTTAGGGTTTAACATTAGGGTTTAGGGTTTAGCTTTATGGTTTAGGGTTTAGCTTTAGGGTTTAGCATTAGGGTTTAGTATTATGGTTTAATAATAGTATTTAGGGTTTAGCATTAGGGTTTAGCTTTTGGGTTTAGCATTAGGGTTTAGCTTTAACTTTTGGGTTTAGCTTTATCTTTAGGGTTTGCATCAGGGTTTAGCATTAAGGGTTTAGCTTTAGGGTTTAGTTTTAGCTTTAAGGTTTAGCATTAGAGTTTAGCTTTAGGGTTTAGAATTAGGGTTTAGCTTTAGGGTTTAGCATTAGGGTTTAGAATTAGGGTTTAGCTTTAGGGTTTAGGATTTAGCATTAAGGTTTATCTTTAGTGTTTATGGTATAAGGTTTTGGATTTATAACACATATTTTTTCAATTTTAAATATGTATATACATATATGTATAATTGTCAATATACATATATGTATAGTTAAAAGATTAACAATATACACATGTGTGGTCCAGATTGCTTCTCAACTTTCTCAAATAGGGTGGACTTCTCTTAGGATCCCTACCCTATATATATATATATATATATATAGATTCAAGATCAAGAGAAAACATTCTTCTGTTGTGAGAACCTAGATAACTACGATTTCTCGTGCGAGTTTTGCCCTCGTTTTATGCACACATGTAGATTAAAATGTTACAAGACACAACTGTAAAAAATAGAAACAACGTTTTCAGCCCTTTTACGCTGCTGTAAAAAACTGCCGACATTAGAATTTACACCAATTGTAAGAGTTTTTACGAGTAGTGTAAATCAATAATAACTATGGTTTTTTTAGAAAAGTTGATTTCTTTTAGGAATTTTGGTAAAAAAAATTTGAAAAACCTTTTGTAAGACTAATTTCTCTAAGTTCTTACAACTCGTAAGAGTTTTCATTTTACCCTAACCCTATATATTTGTGTATATGTGATGTGTGTAAGGTATAGAACTGGATAGAACAAGATTTTGGTATCATACATGTAAATGAACATATTTAAATTTTATGACTTACAAAGCAATTATATATAACTATCAGTTGTAGCTGCTTGAATTTGGTATGAAACATATTATTGAATGAAAACCTTGATACAAAATAACCACCAACGAACGATTACTTAGATATACAACTTCATCACTTAACTATGGATATACTTCAATGAGAGACCTTGAACCTAAAATCGGAGTTATTTTATAATCATTAAAGCCACCATCAACGAAGAGCTTTGCCCAATCTTTTTCGGTTCTCTCTCTTCCAGTTACACAAGTCATCATAAGCATATCAAAGAAAAGTTGAGACTCGAATAATTCATCGTCGCATTTGTCAACCTTCATGACCATGTCTATGATCACCAATTTTCCTCCATTTTGCTTGCTCGGAATCGCCTCTTTGCAATTCTTCAATATTTTTATACACTCCTCGTCACTCCAATCATGCAAAATCCACTAATTTTTTTTCATGAAGTTAGAAACAAATCACTGTCATAAGAACTTGTATACAAGTGATCAACTTAAATCATAATATAAGTGATATATATATATATATATATATATATATATATATATATATATATATATATATATATATATATAGGGAAGGGTTTAAATGAGAACGCTAAATATCGCGAGAACCGTGAGAACAAATATAAAAACCGTGAAAACTTGGTCAAAAACAATTCAAATTCAAAATTTCTTTTTACACCTATCATTATTATTCGAATATAATGTTAGAAATTTAATATACACGTTTAAATTAACATGGATTCGTAAATAAAGAAAATTTACACATGTGTAAATTTGCCATTTACACATGTGTAAATCTGTTGTATTTACACATGTGTAAAAAATCTAAAAATAGTGATTTTGAAAGGAGAAATGAATTTTTTGATGTTGTAAATTCTTGTTTTGATATTGTATCTTAATTACAATGAGTTTTGTATTAAAAAAATTGGTTTTGATTGGTTTTTTCATTCGTTCTCACGGTTCTCGCAATATTTAGCGTTCTCAAAATAACCCTCCCCTATATATATATATATATATATATATATATATATATATATATATATATAGGAAGGTTCAAATGAAAACCACTAGTTATTGTGAAAACTAGAAAACTAACTAAAACCCACTAAAAAGGAGGGAGGGAAGACTTTTAATGAAGGAGGGGTAAAATTGGAACAAAAAATATATAACTTTTCAAACATTTCTCATTTCTCCATACGTTATCATTTTAAAACAAAAATGCCACCATAAGATCACAAATTTTCTTATCTTTCATTCAAGTATATTCGAGCATATTTTTTATGACATAAAAAAAGATTTATGGTGTCGTCTTGTTTTCAATACTATTATTATAGTAGTGCACATGTGCAATATAACATGTACTACAATGTGCATTACATGCTTAAAATTAGTTTTTTGATTCTAGTTTAGCTTTTAGGGTTAGTTTTTTTGGAGGTTTAGGATTAGGATTAGGTTTTTGGGTGTGGGGGGGGGTTAGGTTTTTGGGGGGTGGGGATGGGGGGGTTAGGTTTTTTTCGGGTTTATGTTTAGGGTTTAGTTTTAGGTTTTCGGGAGTGTGGGGGTGGGGGGTTTAGGTTTTTTTTTTGGGGGGGGGGTTAGGCTTTTGGTGGGAGGGTGAATTTAGGTTTTGGGGGGGGGGGTGGGGGTTTAGGTTTTTGGGGGGGTGTCGGTGGGGGGTGGGTTAAGTGGTTTAGGCTTTCCGTATTAGTGCACATGTGCAGTACAACCATATAATTTTTTTTTTTTTGAAATTTTTTTTCCATATATAAAAAGTAGCGATTTTTCTAAAAAAAATTGTAAAAAAAAAAAAATTTGTATGTTTTTTAGGTTTTTTTAGGCTTTTTTAGTTAGTTTTCGAGTTTTCACAATAAAAGTGGTTTTCATTTGAACCATCCCCTATATATATATATATATATATATGTATATATAGGGTAAGGATTATTTCAGAACTATAAATAATTGTAGAGCTTACAGAACTCCTAATAAACAATCATTTACTAATATATTTTTATATTTAACATTGTTTAAGGGTATTTTTGATCATTTATTATGATTTCATGTGTGTTAAGTGTAGTTTTGTTATTTTTTTCATATTAATTTTATTATTATAAATACGTAAATTTGTTCATTTACACATGTGTAAACTAATTCTTTTACACATATGTAAATTAGTTATTACACATAAACAATCTGGTTTTTCATATATGTAATCATATAAATATATATAATATATCCTTAAATAATGTTAAATAAAAAATATATAAATAAAATAATTGTTTATTAACCACACCAATAGAAAATCAACTTTTCCATGACAGGATAGGTAAATCATTTTGAGGAGGTATGTGGTGTTGGGAAAAGTAGTGATAACATAGTTTTTTACTGTATATTTATAATGACATATAAGAGCATTCACATCCAATTCATCAAATTATACATACATTCCACTAAAAAACAACTCCTATATCAATATATTTTCACTAAAAACAAATACTTTTTCTCTCTCCTTTTCAATTAAATAATATTATCATTACATTTTTCTCTCTCCTTCACTCACAACCACTTTCAGTATATATTAAAAAAATTATAGTGAGTGAACAGTGTCCCCTCAAATATACAGATGAACAGTAATATTTTCTCTCTCCTCCACTCACAACCACTTTTTATACCCTTTATAATATAAAAACTTTCCCTCACATATTTTGATGGATAGAATGTGAATGCTCTAAGTAGCAAAAGAGGAATACCTTTAGCAAAACCGCATTAGCATTGGGAAAAGCTTCAAACATGTCTCCACCAACATAAGTCAGGTTCTTACTTCCAACCAAACCATCAACAACATGAGGAAGATCAAAACAGATGCAGCTAACCGCAGGAAAAGCTTCCGTTATAGCTTTTGCAACGGTCCCAGTACCACCACCTACATCGACGATGGAATCTAACCCTTGAAAAACACGCGTACATTGTTTAAGAATGATACTCATCACAAGCCTCGCATCACTAGCCATCGCATCATTGAAGAACCGATTAAGCCTCGGCTCTTGGCCTGCTAGGTCCCATAAACTCCCTCCATGAGTAGTGTGAAAAGCTGTAACATCATCACTGTGGAACCATTCGCTCATGTTTTGCCATGGATCTATTAGCATTGGATCCAACATGGCTAGCAAAAAGGGCCTAATGCTTAACGGATCTTCTTTTAGAAGCAATCGAGAGGGAGGAGCTAGCGAATAGCCTTCTCCTTCCTCCTCATCATATCGTCTTGTTGAGGATACACTTTGTTTCACAAAGAAACCGGTGTGAACAAGGATACGCATAAGGCGATAGACAAACTGGGTTCTCTCAGGTTTTATCGCTAGAGCTTCCACTAATTCGGAAAGCAACATTGGTGAGCCATGGCGATCGATGATATCCGGTATTTGTAGCTGAATTGCACATTTGAGTGACATGGACTTTATAAAGCTAAAAATGTGGTTCCATATGTGAGTTTGGGAATGAAGCAAGTTTTTAGATAGCATATCATTTTGCATGGCCATGTTTTTGTTCTTACAATTTAGCGTCAGAGACAATTTGACATGTTGAAACCATACAAACCTCGTCAATTTATAGAAAAACGAGAAGAGAGATGACTGAACAAACTTGATCAATAAGGTTAAAAATTATGGATTTTATATTAACAATAATAGAAATTTCTTATTTCACGTGCTATCATCCATGCACCATCATTTAAAAATGTTATAAAATAGAGCAATAGCAGATAACACTATATTATATACATTACTTATGGACCCTCTGAATCAATTTTAAATCTGAGTATATGAATTTTAAACAAAAAATCTATATTTTATGGTTTATTTGATGAAATAAAAATATTGTGGATTGCAACCCACCAAATTGATAGTAAAACCGGACAATTAAAAGCTATAGGTGGAGATAACAGGAAAGATTTGATAGAAAATATATCCTTAAATATAACATTTATATATAAATATATGAGTCGAAAGTGATATAAATTAAAATTTAATTCCAAAATAGAAACTATATCGAACAAGTAAATCAATACATTGAAGTTGTGTTTTCACAACACTACACCCTATATGAGTTGAAAGTGATATAAATTAAAATTAATCCCAAAATAGAAACTATATCGAACAAGTAAACCAATACATTGAAATTGTGTTTTCACTACACTATACTCTATCCAGAGATGATATGGGTGTGGTTTGCGGTAATACTCTAACCTGATTTCTACAGTATTTTAATAAATGCGGTTGGTTGGTCCCATATATTTTTTTTAAACATAGACCTTATACGTTTGGGTTAACTTATAACCCAGACGCCTCGACATAACGGACTATTACACTTAAAAGCATTAAAGTTCTAAACTCGAAAACTTTGTTGTGCGTGATCATGCTTCAACCTTTTCATAATCCTCTAAGTTAGCAGTTTAATAGTGTTCGGTTCTTCGCGTGATTGGTCGTCCGTCCGGTTCACACCTTTGCGAAAGTCTATCATAAACACTAAAAACAATTAGTGTTTAAGTTAAACAGTCAAACGCTTAGTAATCAAAACATTTGAACGAAAACATTAAGAATATATATATATATATATTTCAGCCCCATCACCCGGCCGGGTCAGGTTTCCATCCGCCCAGGTCAGCTGAACATGTTTCTTCTCAGAACCCTCCCCGGTGGGGTCAGGTTTCCACCCGGCCATATGAGCTGAACATGTTTTCTTTTCACCAAGTTTACATCCAAATCCATTCAAACTCGTTTTAATCGCTTGGGATTCATAACATAACATATTTAAACCATAATCTATAGTCCGGATTTACAATTATAATCCTCTTAATAATAATCTAATTAATATTAAGTCTCTCAGATTTAAACTATTATTATTTCACAAATAATAATCCACCTACTCGTGAACATATACTATTCGTGTACCAACGTGTAACTCTTCGGATCGTACCGAGTTGGATACGTTGACTTTAATTACGGCCGGACATATACATATCTCCAACAATTTTAACTAAGTTGAGGACAATACTAATTTCGCATTTTGTATGTACTTCCAAGTGAAATGGCTTCCCGAGCTGGTCCACGGGATCTTTACTGAGTTAAATGGCTTTTAGAGCTTGATGGTGGCTAGATGTTTTACAACGCCAATGTGAAAGGCTTGCAAGTCTTATAGCCTGAAATAGATCCAACATTGGAGGTACCAACAAACTTAAATTCTTTATATAATATCATGAAATGACTTATAAAAATGTATGTTTACATTGACACTATGACTCAGAGGATGGTAAGGTTGTTCTGCCTTCATATATCATTGGTTCATGTGACCAATCATGGACAATCCTTTCCGATTCAGTTAAGGAGACAATTCAAATAACGACTAGAAAAGTCACTGAACCAGGCCAACCCTATTATTTGATCTTGACTAGAGTATCAACAACCTTGCTTCCTTATGCTCGCTATCAAGTTGTTGATCTTTTGAGGGATGAACGTCGCCGATCTCAGGTTCATGAGTACACACACAAGTTTTTAGCTTAAGATGCTTTTGCAGGTAGATGCTTTAAACTGTTAGCTGCTAAAAACTAGTTCTTCTTAGCATGTCCTAGTCCAAATTTTAAGATTTTAATAAACATGCTACTTGGTTGATGTAATTTATGATATTTGGGTTTGTAGGTTCGTTTAACATGTTTAAAGTTGTTTGATTGTTGGGATTTTTTGTTTTAAAAACTGGAAAAAAAGTTAGTTTTTTATTTATTTTTAAGCCCGGTCGTCTGTATAGGTGAAAATGTTCTTTTTCATTTTTGTTTTTTTTTTTCGAAAAACTTATAGGGATAATATGTAGTCCCTAGAGGATTTCCTGAATTTTTCATTTTTTAATTATGTCGGGACTACATATGGTCCCTAAATGGTTAAAATAATTTTTTAATTTTAAATCTACAGGATGACATACAGTCCCTAAATTGTTAAATAATTTTTTAATTTTAAATCTATAGGGACGACATGTCATCCCTACATGGTTAAAACATTTTGTGTAAATTACACTTTTCGTCCTTTATGTTTGTAGCGGGTTGCAATGGATGGTCTTTAACTTTAATAATTACAGTCACAATCCTTTATTGGAAAACGCATTACACCTTTCGTCCTTTAGCACTTACCAAGTTAAAATTTTCAGTTATGTCTATACACTTAAGGGTATTCTATCCACTTAAATAAAAACATGAAATGACCAGAATACCCTTAAGTGGATAGACATAACTGAAAATTTGAATTTGATTAATGCTAAAGGACGAAAGGTGTAATGCGTTTTCCGAATAAAGGATTGTGACTGTAATTATTGAAGGTAAATGCTATCCATTGCAACCCGCTACAAACATAAAGGACGAAAAGTGTAATTTACCCAAAATTTTTTTTTTGTATTTTAAATCTAATGGTACGACATGTCGTCTTTAAAAGTTGGTCTATGGGGACAACACCTATAGGGACGACCTAAAGGAGCTGTTGGGACGGTCTTATAGGGACAAAAGTTGTGGAGACAAAATATCGTCCATATAGGCCTAAAAAACCTATAGGGACGAAATGTCGCCCCTACAGACAGAAAAAATTTAGTCTCTACAGGTATATTTTCTTACACTGGATATCGGGTATTTGTAGCTGAATTGCACATTTGAGTGACATGGACTTTATAAAGCTGAAAATGTGGTTTCATATGTGAGCTGGATATCGGGTATTTGTAGCTGAATTAAGGTTAAAAAATTATTGATTTTATATCCACAACAATGAAAGTTTCTTATTTCAGGTGCTATCATCCCATGCACCGGTCATTAAAAATAATATTGTCTACATCAGTTGTGGGCCCTCCAGGGGCAGATGTATTATGGAACAAGGGGTAGCCTCCGCTACCGCTTGGTCGGAAAATTTTTGACGTTTTTAGTGTAAATTTTGGAAAAATTTGACGTTTTTTCGATTTCGTTACCGCTTATTTATAAAACGTTACCGCTTGGTCGGAATCCTAGATCCGCCACTGGGGCCCTCCGAATCAATCTTAGATCTGAGTATATGCATTTTTTTTTTGAACAGCAAATTTGGATCACTTACGGACCGCTGTAGTATCATCGTGCCACCAGCAGAACCACCCGATCATATCCATCTCCACTAGGCAATAATGCCTATACACCAATTCAGGAGGAAACCCAATAAATATGGGAAAAACCCCCTTTGTGGGAATCGAACCCATGACCTAATGGTCATAAGCCTTATCCTACCACCAAGATAGCACTAGGCTATAATGCCATGGTGAGTATATGCATTTTTAATAGAGAATCTATATTTTTTCTTTTAGTTAATGATTTTTTTTTTGTTTTGAACGGCAAATTTGGATCACCGACGGATCACTGGAGTATCATCGTGTCACCAGCAGAACCACCCAATCATATCCATCTCCACTAGGCAATAATGTCTATACACCAATTCAGGAGGAAACCCAATAAATTTGAGAAAAACCCCCTTTGTGGGAATCGAACCCATGACCTAATAGTCATAAGCCTTATCCCACCACCAAGATACCACTAAGCTATAATGCCATGGGTTTTAGTTAATGAATTAAACGGGCATAATCTGATTATATGCATTTTTAACAAAGAATCTATATTTCTTCTTAGAGTTAATAGCCAAAATGGTCCCTGAGGTTTGCTCACTTTTGCCACTTTAGTCTAAAATCTAAAATTTTTAAATTTGGGTCCCAGAGGTTTGCATTTTGTTGCCATTTTAGTCCAAATTTCAAAAAACCTCTTTTTTTTAGTGTTGCAACCAGTCTATTTTGTTCTTTTGTGCAGGGGTATTATGGGTTCTTGATCTGAGTTTGTTATAATAACTCATAAAAATGACCAGAATACCCTTGTATAAAAGGACAAAATAGGCTGGTTGCAACAGTCAAAAAATGGTGTTTTTGAAATTTGGACTAAAAGGGCAACAAAATACAAACCTCGGGGACCCAGATTTAAAAATTTTGGATTTTGGACTAAAGTGGCAAAAGTGAGTAAATCTCAGGGACCATTTTGGCTATTAACTCTTCTTTTTGTTAATGAATTAAACGTGCGTAAGTTTCGTGTATATGCTTCCTGTTTCAGAAAAGCAAATACTGTGGATTGCGACGCACCAAATTTATAGAAAAGTCAGTCAATTATAAGCTACATATGGAGATAATACGAAAGATTTGATAGAAAATATATCCTTAAGTATAATATACAGACATATATATGAATTATTTACCTGTGGAAAATGATGTAAAGTAAAATTAATTCCAAAATATTAACACTTGTACTGAAATGAAACTGTATCGAACAAGTAAGAACAAGTAAACCACCACATTTAAATTGTGTTTTCACAACAGGACACCCTGATGATTGGGTTTACTCAAATTAATTATAATGGATAAATATGGAACAAAAAAGTAAACGAAAAACATAATCTCACATTATAAACTTGTCTAGTGATTGGCCTCGAACAGACAGTCCGTGTTTACTAGACAAACCACAAACACAATATTTCTTTGTAAACTAAACTACAAAAAGAGATCATGTTTTATTTACAAAACAAATGTACAAAGAAAAGCCTTAGTGACTTTGGCTAAGATACAATGCAAACAAGTTTAACCAAAAGGACCTAAGCACAACTTCATGCAAAACGGTCCAAAGGTCCCCAGGTGAAACACCAGCCTGATCCTAGACAAAACCCCCTGCAAAAACAACAAACATAACAAAAAACATGCAGATAACAAGGCAGCAACACATGATCATAAGTTATGCGATTAGCTACGGAGGAGGACCCCCACACAAAGGTCCCCCTTTCCAAACACAAAAAGTTCAAAAGTATCCCAAGGAAAGTAATTATTCAAGTTACAACCATATGAAGAAAGCAAATGTTCGGGAATCACTGGGGGGGGCACCCCCAGACAAAGATGGCGGAGAGGAGGGACCTGCAGAGGGGAATAGGGCTTTTAATTCATCTATCGATATTAAGAGATGCTCCAGGATTCTCTTCAGGATGACAGGGGTCTTGCTCCCAAACTCCTCATCCAACTTGGATAATTTCTTCTTAGCTTTGGAGTTGTACATCGGAGTCTCCTTATTGCCTAAACCCTGAGCAGAGTAAGCATAACCATCCTTCAACCCAGCCTGGTAGCCAACATCCCGGTAAGCCCTGTATATCTCCTCCAAACCACTCTTAAAATCCTCTGATTGGGCAACAGCGGCAAGGAAAGCTCCAAAACCTTCAGTGATTAACCAGTGCTTTTCCTTTGCCAACCGCTGATTATCATCAGAGGTTATCCGATATTCCGCATACATGGTGTTAAGTTGCTCCTAGGAAACGGAGCCAACTTCCTTCAAATACTTCAACTCAGCAGCCAACTCTTCTTTCTCTCCTACCAACACCGCCATCTCCTGCTCTCAGGCTCGCTCCTTCTTCTCCAGCATGGCTCCAGCCCCCTGGACAAAAATCATCACAAAAAATTCAAAAAAAAAAAAAAAAAAAGAGGGGGGAGGGAGGGAGGAAGGACTGTATACGTTCTCCTCCTGCAACTTCCTCTCAGCTTCAACCACTTGGCACCTAAGCCCGGCAGCAACAGATTGGGAGGTCTTGAGCTCAGCCTTGAGTCCTTCATTCGCCCTCCTCAGATCATCAATTCTCTGCAACATACCAGCACCCCTGAAAAAGCTTTCACAAAGAGACATGCTATATTGATCCTCGAAAAGGTCATCCCTCAAAGCAGAATTCACGAATTTATGGGAGGGAGGAACAACATGAGTAAGAAAGTCCCTAGCAGCCTCAGGAGTCCCTACCATTGAAGAATGAGAAACTTTCCATTTGGGAACATATGTGAGAGGGATAGCAGCAGCAAACAGGGGAGCCAGAGGGGATCGATGAGTGGGAACTTCAAGAAGAGTGGGCTTACTAGTCCCAGTAGCATGAGAAGGTGAAAGTTCAAAAGCTGAGGAAAAACGGGCTATACCCACCTCAGAAGCCTTATCCCGAACACGGGAAGAAGAGGGACCAGTAGGAATCTCTATGGGATCCTGAGGACTCCCCTGCATAACAAGAAAAAGAGTGTCAAAAACAAGACAAAGGTAGAAAAAAGGGAACGCGAAGAAGAAAAGACCTACCAGCAAAGGTGCACTCACAAGACTTGAAGACCTCAGGTGTTTAGACAAGGAACCTTTGACCCCAACAGGGGGAAGATCGGAAACAGCCTTCGACAAAGGAGGAGGCTTCTGACCACTGGCACTTCGGAGTCTTTGCCGGATATTGCGAGGAGCAAGGGTCGGCTTAGGACTTGCAACCTTCCGTTTACGAACCAAACAAACCTCCAGGGCTTCATCATCACTTTGATCAGAATGTTGAACAGGGGGAAGGTCAGAGGAACTTTCCTCCTCATCAGAAGGGTTTCCCTCATCACCCCCCACGGTGATAGAACCCCCAACCTGGGCAGATCCCCCAGTAACCTGTACCTCTGCATTCAAGCCAGGATCCACTTCGTTATCAACTACAAACTTGACATCCTTGGAATCACCTTGAAGTAGCCTCCACAAAGTTAGCTCTGCACAAGGAAAAGCACTAAAGATGACTGCACAACCATTAAAGCATAAAATGGACAACAGCAAATAACAGGTCAAGAATAAAGGATACCCTTTTTGCCAAAAAAGGCCTTGGGACGAACCGGATAGGAAGGGCTCAGTCCCCCCATGGCGAGCACCCCCTCGGAAAAAGTAAACGCCCTCGTCGGGTTTTCGTACATCCGTTTCCACTGGACGGCTTCAGCAGCAGACAGGGTCGGAACAGCATCCTCGATAACAGCATCAAGATCTCTTGGCAATGAGGATTCTGGCAGCATAGCAGCAGAGACAAAGATGAATCTACTTTTCCAATCCTTCGGATAAGTAGAAGTGGGCATGAAATTGTAACAAGGTTTCGACACGCTGTTCTGCCGTTTTGCAAAAGTAAACCAATCTCTATCAGAGACTAGTTTATAGAACATGCAGAACAGAGGAATAGAAGGCTCCCCAGAAATGGCTGCACAGGACAACTTGAAGTGGACAACCCTCATAAATCCTAAAGGTTGTATCTGAGAAAAGTGAACACCGAAATGACGAAGCAAAGCAACCTTGAAAGGGGAAAGAGGATACCGAACCCCACAGGAGGAAAAGGCCAATGTGTAAACGGGGATCCTGTCTGGCGTACACTCAGCCGGATCATTAGGACCCGGTAAGGAAGAAGAAAACTGCTCAGGGATATTATACGTTTCAACAAAGGACTTCAAGTCCTTTGCCGTCAAAATCGATCTTATCGCCGAACGGCCGGAACGGCTCATGACAAATGCAGAAGTGACGATCGGAGAAATGTTAAAGGAAATGAGAAAGGAAAGATGATGGTGGAAACAGAGCAAGAAATCAAAGAGGCAAGGAGTGCATTTAAAGAGATGACTAGTGGTGGTAACCGTCACATCAAGGTCGTTTCGAAATTCAAAAAAGAAACACGTGCATCAAGGGGATTACACCCCGCCATTAATACTCGGCAGGTTAATAGAAGGTTAATGATAACCACTAGGGGTCAGGGCCCACATTTTCTAGGGCGGAAAACTACCTTTTGAAAATACAGATATGGCTCAGCCCTGGATCATGAGCCTTGGGACTCAGAACCAGGGACTAAAGATGACTTGACGACGGGCCAATGGGAAAGCCCATTTCACCCGCTTTGGGTCACCCTTGTGCTGTCCCAATTTTGAAGAAGCCAAATAATAAAGATACCTTGCCCACTAAGGTTCCATTTCATTGAGCGGGAAAACCATAATCAGAAGAGGCAGGTCTCATTTATTGCCTGATAAGAAGAGGATCTTGGCTGTCAATTGTACTTCTTCGGCCGGGGCATTAAATAAGGTTACCATCTTACCGTTAGGGGTCAGACACGTGTCTGTACCCCTCGAGAACCCGCAGAATCCGTTGGATGGCCTGAACGAAATATCTTGCATATGGGATAAGAGCTAGGCATTATATAAGAAGCAAAGAAGGTATCATCTCACATACACACCTCATTTACTGCACTCCCATTAACTATCCACACATTAACTTCCGACCAATATTCCCACGTATTTATCACAAATATCATATTTATTAGATTCACACCTTAGAGGAAGCATCCCGATGATCATACTCATCGGGATAAGCTCCTCAGCTCTTCCGGCAAGTTTACTTATTCTCACGCCGGAGCTTGGTCACGGATCCCCCCTCCGGGGCCCTCCGTGGCGAGGCTAACGGTTTGTTATTTTGCAGTAACGAAGGTAAAGACTCTTGACGTCAGCAAAGATCCATTTAACGTCATCCGGGATTTGGGTATTCGACACTTATTATACTTGCTGATTTAAAATGTGTTACCCTCTCCTAGTTGCCATAACCACTCAACCTACACTAATCTTGCTTTACCCAAAAAATGGGACTATATACTTGGCTTTATTTAATAACTAGGTTAGAATTCAGTGTATTACATGTATTGAATAACTGTAATGTTATATACTTACAAATTGTGTCTTTAAATATTTGTGTATTGTGTACATGTAAATAAACTAGTGTATTACACATATAATGTAACGGTGGAGGTATCCACACATCCCCCAAAAGTATCTACACATCCCCTAACCTTATACGCCCCTCATTGCTCAATACGCCTCAAACTGACCCCACCCATACGCCCCTCATAGCTCTATACGCTTGAAAATGGTCTCTACCATCTAATTAATGCCAATCATTGGGTGTCAGCCAATGATTACCCAATGATTGGGATGTAAGGAACTTTATTTTGACAAGGTTTTTGTATGGGGAAGTTGTGAAATATTTATATAAAAATTAATATTTTTTTTTATAAAATGTTGTTATAAAAAATTGTGTTAGTATTATAAAACTTCATATTTTTATGAAATGAATTGTGTATATTTTTTAATAAAAAAATGTGCATATGTTTTTTTTTTTTTTGTTAAGTATTGTTATTAAAAACTTCATATTTTTATGAAATGAATTGTGTATATTATAAAATGTCAAATTTTTATAAGTATTATTAAATATCAATTTTTTTTATAAAACCAATTGTATATATTATAACAAAGTTATTTATTTATGAATTATTATTATGTCTTTAATTGTCAATTTTTTTAAATGTCAAATTTTTATTAAGCGAGTTTTATTTAATATTACTAAATGAGTATTATCACGTCTTTAATTTAATTGTCAAACTTTTACACATCAAATTTTATTAAATGGGTATATTATAACGTTTTATTAAATGTCAACTTTTTTATTTATCAATTATTATTATGTGTTTAATTGTTTCTGTAACATAATGTGTATGCTATAAAATGTCAAATTTTTATGTCTTTAATTGTTTTTCATCACTTGTCGTTTATTAACCATAACGAAACAAGAAACGTAATTCAAAATGTAATTAAACATCGTTTTATATTAATACACAAAACATGTAACTTTGATACAAAATGTAACGACTAAACCTTGCAAAGGAAAACGATGGGTGCAACATACACAATTTCGAGACAGGCCGGCTGTCTTGAAATTGTGTACCGAACCCTACCTTCCAACGGGATTTGTGCTTCACATTTACCACATTTCAATGGCACAAGGGATCAGGAGGTTGGAGCAGTGGAGTCGGCATTTTGTTTATTAACCACTGTCCAGTCTTCCATGTCCCCTCGGGATGGTGAGGGCAGTGGCATTCCCGTTGGTGGAAGGCTCATGAGAACACTAATGAACTCCTCTCTTGGAAGGATATGTTATGGGGTGGCCCGCGTTGGCTAGCGTCACTGGGAGCTGACGAGGCAACAGGCTACTCCGATAACACGTAATCCTAGATCGGCGTTCTAGTGCATGAATCTGAAATACGAATGTAGTTTCTCCATAAGGATTACGCTACCACCACCGTCAAAAGACCAACTTTCGATATCCTGTTAATAAAAAAATACAATTTCGCATTAGTCTCGGCATTCGAAAATATATTGTAAAAATAAAAAAAATAAAAAACCAATTCAAGCACCACCACAACCACCACCCCACCACGGGCAGAGATCGACGTGGCAATGCGGCGGTGTATGTAACGAACGAGTAGGTCAGGAATCGACGATACTCGGGCCTTCTTACCGAAGGGTTCAGGACATAGGGTGGGCCACCAAGCAAACAACTGATCATCATGCATAGCCGTGATCGCGGTGGTATAGATGTCCTGAACCAACTCATCCTCGGTATAGAACCCGGTGGCAACAGCAAACTAACGCAGCGACATATTTTGTCGCTGCCCGAACAAACAGAAAGATACCTTGGGAGGCGGTGGTTCCACGTTCGGATCGTCCATATCCGAATTGGGCCGGTCAGCCGACCGTGGACGAAACACGAACGTAGACAGAAACTCCACCATCATGGTCCTATAAGACGGCCCAGCCGCCACCGAAAATATGCGATCCCACGGGGAATTCTCCCTGATCAAACCCTGAGCCCTCTCCTCCTCCCCTACCTCCCGTAAAGCATCCCATGACAACGACCTCTACCGCCCCACCTTCATTTGTTGCAACCTGGTAAAATGTTTATACTCCCTAGAATTGTTCGGGTAGTCCATATAGCGAATCCCCGAACAATCACCCCCGACCATCTAATCGAATCCAGGCACCTGTCCCGCACCAAACTCCTCCTCGTCTGACGATATATCTGCAAAAATTAATATATAATATGGGTCATATTATAAACTTTTTACAATTTTTATAAACTTTTAATAATTTTAGTAACGAATTTTATAGCCGACCCACCACCACCACCAAACCCGACCCGCCTCCGCCACCACCACCACAGGCGACCCCCAACCACCACCACCACAGCCGACCCCCAACCACCACCACCACAGCCGACCCCAACCACGGTGAAACCATAACCGCCACTGTCAAACACTAACCGCCACCGTCAAAAACTGTTGGTGCAGTTGTCTGTCGACTTCATCTTCGTTCGAGTCTTATGGAACGAAGTTCGAGATAAGATCAAGAAAGCTAATTCTGCATGGACAGGCTAATTCCGCATGAAAAGTCATTAAATAATTCCGCACGGAATTACCTACTATCGCTTGAGTCTTAATTTCGCATGTAACTAATTTCGTTTGAGTCTGTTTCGTACGGAATTAGGTGTGGCTATATATATGTGTAATCTCATGTCATTTCACATGAAATTAGAAAGATTGTTTCTGACGGCGGAGCGCTGTCGAAGTGTCTACAGATCTGTAATCGTATCAGAATCAATATACAAGACAGTTTAAAGTGATATTCTTGCTGAAACTAACTCATTATGTCTGTTTCCGCCTTTCATTTTGAGTAGAACGCCTCTGATCGACTCGTTCGGGTCCGACAACGATCCTACATGTGGTATCAGAGCTCAGGAGGAGGAGTTCTGCAGATTTTAGCCTGATTTCATCTCATTTTCTTACTTCTACACCTTCTTTTCTAATTTGAACAAATTTTAATGGTCAAAATCATTTGAATTTCACACATCATAAGCGAAATCATGTTTTAACAAAGCCTTGAGAAAATTGGACCATAATTCGAATTAAAATTGAAAAAACTTGTAATTCTGTGTGAAAAGTTGAAACGAAAAAATGACGTCATCTTAATTTCGCGTGTAATTGTTCCTTAATTCCGCATGGAATTATCAGTTGCTTATAATTTCGCTTGAAAATACTTCTAATTCCGCACGAAGTTATAATTTCATGCGAGTAATTCCGTTTCAAACTTAATTTCGTGTGAAATCTGAGTAATTCCGCATGGAATTACCTTATTCCGTTTCAGGTAATTTCGTTTGAAGCTTATTTTCGCTTGGGGGTGATTTCGATTGAAGGATATAATCTCGTTTGAAAATGTCTGACGAAGAATTTTATAACGCGTTTGCCACATCTCCGAGTACTCCGGCTGCCATTGCTCAAAAGATGAATGCAGAAAATGAAACTGGAACTTTGCAAAAACCCCCCCGAAACTTATGGGAATTGAAGAGTACCATGGATGGAAAAATCGTTTTGAGAATTGGGTTCAGGCAAACCATCTGAGAGCTTGGGAAAGCATTGAAACAGAATATGTGAGACCACACACTGCTTTGAAAGTTGATAAAATCATTTCAGAATTTATAGACAACGAGAGAGAGAGAGAGAGAGAGAGAGTTATAAAGGAGAGACAATGATGATTAGTCTTCTACAACAAGCGGTTAAAGAAGATATTTTTATTTTGCTTCAGCATGATGGTAGTGCATTTTCAATATGGAAGGCACTTGAGAAGAAGTTTGAAGGTAGTACAGAAATGCTCAAGAGTAAAGCATCTTTACTGAAAAAAGAGTTTGAGTTATTTACAAGTATGCCAGGGGAGACTACAAAGACTCTCATTGAGAGATACTGTCATCTTGTGCGTACCATGTCTCAGTTGAAAATTACTAAAACTCCAGCAGAATGGGTTGAAAAGTTAGCTGATGCATTACCGCAGAAAGAATGGGGTACTTATCTCATGATCTAAAAGAATTCTGGAGAGTTTAGCAGATTGTCAATTGGACAGTTTATTGAAAAGCTTGAGGCACAGGATCTTGAACAACAAAAAATTGCCAGAATGAACAGCTCAAGCAATCAACAAGATATCAAATTGTACTATAAAGGAAATGTTCAAACTGTTGAAGCAAGTCCAAAGATCCAAACTGCTTTTAGTGTAGGAAATTCATCTAGATCAGTCGGCCAAAGTTCAATCAACACTAGTGGATTTTCAAATGTTAATCCTCCAAGTGTTCAAAGTTCAAATGTTGGTAATGGACATATGATTCTGTGCAATGTTGCATTGCATCTTCAAAATGGTCAGAATTTTTCTGAAGAGGTGGTTAAAAGTCATATGGCATTACTGGTTACTGCTTTGAAATCTTATGAAGGATTGATTGCTGGAAAAATTGGCAATCCTATGCTAACCAAAGAAGATTATGATCAGATCGATGCAGAAGAATTGGAGCTCATGGACATCAAATGGTGTCTAGCTAGTGTCTTGAGAAGAGCAGAAAAGTTTAAAATGATTACAGGAAGAAATGATTTCTTAGATGCAAATATCTCTAATTTAGGTTTTGATAAATCTAAAGTTATTTGTTTTCGATGCAGGGAGAAAGGTCATTTCAAAAGAGAGTGCAAAAATCAGAAACCTAGCGGAGCAGAGAATCCTTTTGGAAAAGATGATTACTATCGAAAAGCTATATATCAACAGGTTGCTAATCAACCGCATTAACAAAAGGAATCACAAACTGCACATGGGAAAATGATTGAAGATGCAAATAAGAAAGCTTATTTTGGTATCTTTGATCAAGATGATGAGAAAATGGCTCCAGGATTTAGCTGGGATAAGCTTGTGGATGAGAGTGGGGAGTTTAAAGCTTTCATTGCTCAAATTGTTCAAAAGCCTGAATTGATGAAAGAATGGATAGGAGTGTTAACTGATGAAGAGAATAGTCAAGATGAAGAATCTGTTTCTTCTGAAAACAGTTCAACAGAAAGCAGTTATGATGATGAAGAAATTGAACAGATAAATCTGGGAAAAGCTCATTTATCTTCTGACAGTTTTGAATTTTATTTTGCAGATAAATTGAAGAAACTGAAAGAGAGAAAAGTTGCTAAAGAAATGAAAGAAATCAAGATAAAAATTGTTCAGAAGATAGTTGAAGTGGAAAAGGTAGTTGAAGTCGAGAAGATTGTGGAGATTGAAAAGATCGTTGAAATCACAAAACCGTGTCTTACATGTTTGGAATCCTGTAAACAATGTAAAGAAAAAGGCAAGAGGTTTAGTGAATCAGAAAAGTTGAAAGAAAAGTTGCTGTTTGATGTGAAGAATGTGAAAGAGTCGTACGATGTTTTGAACAAAACTGTGAATAGTTTGCAGAAGACAAACTCAGAAAGAGAAGATGCGTTGAAAATGATGAATGCAACAATGATGTCGAAGCAGAAAGAGATAAATTTTTACATTGAAGAATGTGCGAAATGGAAGCAAGAGTTGGAAACAGAGAAAGCTGAAAATGAAAGAATCAGACGATTACTGAGAAGTTATTCGAGTTCTGATTACTTAATTGACAGAATTTATCCAACTGTTGTAGGTTTTGAAGCGTTTGACGACAAGAAGCCGAAGAAAAAGGATACTGGTAAGAAACAGAGTGTTAATTATAACAAGTGTCCGCCTCCGATTTGGGAAGGGTATTCGCCTAGAAAACCAAATGAGGAACAAGTAAAAAGGGCAGTCAATATAAAGTTAGAGTCCGAGATAACCGATGTATTACCAGACAATATTGACATCACGTTCACAGCATCCGACATAGATCATGAGTCCGAATTAATAAAAAGGGTGGTCGATCAGGTGTTGGATAAGGATGAGGAGTCAGAGTCAAAGTTCGAGTCCGAAAGTTCGTGTTTGTCAGTTGGAATTTCGAGTTCGTAGGTCAGGAGTTCAAAATCGCCGGGAAAACGGGTGCATAGTAAAGAATTTTTGTTGTCAAAATCTAATTTGGATGACGAAACATTTGAAGTCGCATATACTTTGAATGATTCTGACAAATTATATTTTGATAAAGAATTTCCAATAAGAGGTGTTAAAACTAAAATGATCAAAAAAGTTTTCAAAATGATAGAAATTAATATTTCTGAAATAAAAGATGTAAATCTTTCTGGAAAACCTAAACCTTACACCTCAAGAATTAAACAAAGGATAAACAAGAAAATGGGTTACAGTTCTAGTTCAGGTTATCGAAAGAAACCAAACCACAACGGTAATTTCAAAAAGAAAGGTCTTGGATTTATTTCACCTGAAAATTATAAAAATGAGAAAAATTCTAAAAATACAAAATTTGTTTCAGGTACTTCTGCTGAGGATGAAAAGAAGAGCACATTCTGGAGACAATCAAATAAAAAAATTTCTTGCTGAAAAGAAGAAAAATGAAGCTCATCAGAGAAAAGAAACGAGAACCTGTTTTAGATGCAATGAAGCTGGTCACATTGCATTGAATTGTCCATTGGCAACAAAGACAAAACAGGGAGTCTCAGAAAAACTCAAAGCGATAGTTGTTGACAAAACCAAACCACCAACTGAGAAATTTAAAGTGTTTAAAAATTCTACTTTTGAAGTTGGTGAGTGTTCGAAAAGATTTTACAGGAGAAGTGTGAATCTTGTCAACCAAAAATGGGTTGTTAATAAAACAGAGGTAAAACCTGGCGATGAATCTGATCCCGCAAAATCAGATGAGCCACATGTTGTTAAAAAGAGTGAAAACTCAGTTCCTCCAATGGATGATGCGAACTTTCCACCATTGAGGACAGAGAATTTTAAACAAAAGTTTGGTAAAACTGAGATCTCGAATCAATTTTATTCTGAAAAGAATGAATTTGATGTTGAGAAAATCTTTAATGGAAATGTGAAGAAGATTTTTGGGAAAATGGTCGAGGGAAAGGCCAAAGGGGTTAAGGATTTTTATGCTACAAAGAAAGCAACTTACACCCCAACTGCAGATGAGTTAGTATCACCCAAGGCTGGTCAGGCTTGGGTGGACATTTTCTTTCATTAAATAACCTGACTTGCCGGAGCTCCCAAGTTTGTAATCGCGGAGCATGAATCGGCATCTTTAATTTTTTTATGTTTAAGTGTGACTTGTTGGAGCTTCCAGGTTGGTAAGAGTGGAGCAGGAATCGGCATCATTCTTTATAACAAGTTTGAATGTGCATACCTACACGTGGTAAATCAGGGACATTAAGTTGTACCTGTTTTTCTTACAAGTGGTATTCTTTCTTGAGAAATTCACGAAAAGTGATTTCACCTTACAAGTGGTACAGAGGTTTGTTATGACAAAATGATTAATCAAGGTCATTAATTTGAACTTGATGTAATCTTCATACAAGTGGTTAATAAACAACGTGATGAGATAAACCCCGAACCTACAAGTGGTTAAAAACAAAACTTATTTTTTGGAAAAACCATGTTGATTAAAACAAACTTAAGTGTTTTGAAATCTCAATGGGAAAATAGTTTGTTGAAAGGGGGAGTTCTGATTGTTTATGCTGAGTGGATGGAGAACTGAAGCAATTCACATCAAGTTGTCATTTTCTTGTTCAGTTAGTTTTCAAGTTTCTTTAAATGTTTCTGAATTTTAGGGGGAGTAAGAAAATTTCAGAAAATCCAAAAACATTAGAAAATTTGAAAAAGTAAAAAACATGATATATTCAAAAATGAGTTTTTGTATAAAAGAGGAAATGATAGTACATCAGTGGACTATCACAACATGCTAAAGAAATGGAAAGTCAAAATGTGATAAACAATCTCACTGCAGATGTGCTAGCAGGTTTTTATACATTTAGTAGATTGTATTCGAGATATAAACGTAAATTTCAAACTTGCTTATATCGTGGGGAACATTTCTTGAATATATGGGTAACCCCCGAAATCTTGTTTGAAAGGTCCCTCTTTCTGAGATACTAGGTCTTTATACTCAGTGATATCTGGGGTATTATCCCGGGACTTCTGATTTTGCGGAAGCAATAGCCTAGTCCCCGTTTAATACTTTGCAAAATGCTTGAAATATAGCACAGCCCTCAGTATAAAAAATGTTGAAACATTGAAAAATGCTAATCATGTGCTGTTGAAGAAAAGATTCTCTAAAGGGAACACACCAAAAGTCGAGCCGTCATCTCTCTGCTGAACGGAAGTTCTAACCTGAGCTCTCACGGTTTCGCATTTAACCCTTTAACAAATATCATCTAGGTATACTCACCTGTAAGACTGAATATTGGGATCAAGATACGGGAGTATATTCAAGTGGTGGGACACACGAATAAGTTTAAGTGCTTAAGACATTAATCGCGTATCTCGGAACAGTTGAACTTTGTGTGAAAGTTTAAAGTGGACCAATATACTGACAATCTAAGTGAATTGTTTAGAACTTAAAATGAAATGAAGCTTAACGGTGTTGGTGATTTGTCTCATAAACTGATATGATCCTCTTACACAAACTCACAAAAATATTGTCTGTAAATATTTCTTTACTGCATTTCTTTATCAAAAATCCCAAAAAGATTTTGAGTGTGTTTTAGCATAAAATTTTGAAAAATTCAAAAAGATTTTCGACAACTGGTGTTGAAGAGCTGATTTTCAAAATTCCAAGTACTAAACATGATGACATTTCGTGAGGGGGAGTTTGTGTTTAAAGGTTTTTAAAATGATTTAAATCATTCTTTCAAGTGGTTCATCAGTAAGAGATTTACAAGTGGTGTCTGTGATTGTCAAATCTTAAAATCATAAAACTTATGTTTGTGATAGAGACAATGCAGGTTTGAATTTGAGAAGAGCCAGGTTCCGATACCTGAAGACTCTGTAGTTAGAGAAAGCCAGGTTCCGATACCTGAAGATCAAAATGGATGGCAGGTGACTATCCTGATTACGAGCATAACTCAAGGGGGAGTCTGCTTGCAAAAGGGGAGCCTGTGGATGCTAGAAGATAGAGCCAGTGTTAGATCCTGGAACATGCTGAAAAAGAAAGAAGTCTAATCAAGACCGAAGAGTTGATACGATAAAGACTCTCACTGAAGATTCCATCAACATTCAAGGGGGAGTCTGTTGGTGCAGTTGTCTGTCGACTTCATCTTCGTTCGAGTCTTATGGCATGAAGTTCGAGATAAGATCAAGAAAGCTAATTCCGCATGGACAGGCTAATTCTACATGAAAAGTCATTAAATAATTCCGCACGGAATTACCTAATATCGCTTGAGTCTTAATTTCGCATGTAACTAATTTCGTTTGAGTCTGTTTCGTACGGAATTAGGTGTGGCTGTATATATGTGTAATCTCGTGTCATTTCACACGAAATTAGAAAGATTGTTTCCGACGGGGGAGCGCTGTCAAAGTGTCTACAGATCTGTAATCGTATCAGAATCAATATACAAGACAGTTTAAAGTGATATTCTTGCTGAAACTAACTCATTATGTTTCCGCCTTTCATTTTGAGTAGAACGCCTCTGATCGACTCGTTCGGATCCGACAACGATCCTACAAAAACTAACCGCCACCGTCAAACCCTAACCGCCACCGTCAAACACTAACCGCCACCGTCAAACCCTAACCGCCATTGTCAAACACCACCACTCTCACCGTCAAACACCACCACCGGCCAAAATTAAAAAAAAAAATCAAAAAGTGACAAAGGAAAGATGAAATGAGACACTAACCTTTTATGAAAATCTGGACTGTATAGCTTGATACCAGAGAGATCGAATGATACGAGAGAGAGCGTTTGTGTGTGTGTTCTTGGTGTTTTAGTGTGTGGGCTTTGAACTCTTAGATCTATTCTTCCTTTAGTCAAACTTGAAAAGCAGTTTGGGGATCAATGAGAGGCGTATGGATCTATGAGAGGCGTATAGGAGTTTTTTTTTCTTTTTTTAATTTTTGAAACTTAGTATAAGAGAATTAACAATCGGGATAATTTGGCGAGACACTTGTCCCAGTGGAAGGGACGGGTGCATTTAAATGAGAGGTCACGAGTGATCCGGGCTGAAACTGGTTTGAGGCTGATTTTTTGCATTTTTTGGGGATCAATGAGAGGCATATGGATCTATGAGAGGCGTATAGGAGTTTTTTTTCTCTTTATAATCTTAATTAAATAAATTTCCTTTAACGTTTATTTATAGGTTATAACAGAAAAATTATTAAATGAATAATTATCTTAATATATTAATTAAACATTAAAGGAAGTTTATTAATTAAATAAATTTGCGTTAATGTTTATTTATAGGTTATAATAGAAAATTTATTAAATTAATTAAAACAGAAAAATTAATTAAACAATTAAAACAGAAAAATTAATTAAACATTAATGGAAATTTATTAATTAAATAAATTTTCGTTAATGTTTATTTATAGGTTATAACAGAAAATTTATTAAATTAATTAAAACAGAAAAATTAATTAAACAATTAAAACAGAAAAAGTAATTAAACATTAATGGAAATTTATTAATTAAATAAATTTCCTTTACTGTTTATTTATAGGTTAAAACAGAAAAATTATTAAATCAATCAAAACAGAAAAATTAATTAAACAATTAAAATAGAAAAATTAATTAAACACAATTCACGTCGTTAATAATGAAGTTTTAAATAAGAAGTTTTGAATAGTTTTGAATAATAATAATAATAATAATAATAATAATAATAATAATAATAATAATAATAATAATAATAATAATAATAATAATAATAATAATAATAATAATAATAAAGCATATGCACATTTTTTTTAAAAATTAATAGCATATGAGGCGTATAGGGCAAGAAGACCAGTATACAACTCCTATAAGGTGCTTATGAGTGTCTCATTGACCAATAAGCCCCCCTGGTTGAACTATTCCACCTTTAATAAAAGTGGAAACCACGAGGGGAGGCTTATTGGTCAATGAGACACTCATAATGTGTCCACCAGGGGAGTTGTATTGGGCAATGAGCACCTTATAGGAGTTGTATACGGGTCTTATTGCCCTATACGATTCATATGCTATTAATTTTTAAAAAAAAAATCATGTGAGGTAATTAAGGGTTTTATGTTATAAAACACCCTAATTAATATTTTTTTATAAAAAAAATTGTTGCGTACACTATATTTCACGGATGTTACACCTTTGCCAAGTTAACGAATTCTTTTTCGCGGATTCTATTACTACCTAGTAACGCCCTACCCTGTGTAATACCAGACATGTACATTGTCACTCATTCCATAGCTTCTATACTTCAGTGAGGTATTTCAAAGTCCATTTCGTACCGACATCGGGCAATCATTTGTTAACTTAGCCATGATGAAATAGACACCTTCGACATAAGCGATCGATAAAATGGAATGGTTCAGGTAAACCTCCGGACCATCGAATAAACGGGAAGTAAGTTTCCCAAACACCATTGCTTAAATACGTTAAAATACGCTAAAAATACGTTAAAATAAGCTGAAATACATCAAAATACCAGGGGTGTTTCAGTAAATTCAGGGGATTTAAGGGCTTTCTTCAATTTCCAACATTTAGGGCTTTATTTAAAGGGTAGACCAGATTTGGCCTACCCGTTCCAACCCGAACCCGTTTTGGCCCGCACCCGTTTTAACCCATGACTCTACCCGACCCCCGGCCAGACCCGTTTACCGGGTCTAGTTACATCATCGTTTTTTAAATGTGCATATGTTTTTTATTAATTATTATTATTATTATTATTATTATTATTATTATTATTATTATTATTTAAAACTTCATATTTTATGAAATGAATTGTGTGTATTATAAAATGTCAATTTTTTTATTTATCAATTATTATTATGTCTTTAATTGTTTTTCACTTGTCATTCATTAACCATAACTCAATAAATACATCAAACATCGTTATATATTAGTACACAAAACATGGCCCTTTAATACAAAATGTAACGACTAAACCCTAAACCCTAAACCGTAAATTGTTAACTGTTACATATTCTTAAATTCAAGCAAGCTGTATTGGTTATTCAGATCTCTATTCGGTCACCATATTGTTGCTATCAAGTTTAAGGATGCCTTCCACGGTAAACATGCTTTCCGCTTCCCCATTACCACATGAAGAACCTCCGACCTGATCTGGCGCTCCCTCGTTGTTGGAGAAGCATTCTCGGTAACCGCTTCCACAGCATGAAGAACCAATCCATACAGAAGGAGTTCTCCCTCGAGATTGGTGACGTAGAAGCATTATCGTTGGTGGATGTTCCAGTGCATGAATCTGGAATACGAACGCAGTTAAGCGTTTGAATCTGAAATATGAACGCAGTGTACTTCTCCATAAGGATTACGCTACCACCACCATCAAAACACCGACTTTCGCAGTGGCGGACCCAGGAATTTTTCCATGGGGTGCGGAAGATTTTTAAAAATTTTAGGCCCCTAGGTACATAAGAAAAAAATCGGTTGTATCGGGTCGGGTCGGGTCATGTAAGTCAAAAGAACATCAAACTAAATTTATATATTTGGCAAACACGTCAAACTTTGTACAAACATAATTAAAACGTCGCCCTACGGGTTTTCATTTTTGAAATCTATCCAAAACATCATCTAAAGCTACTTTCTTAAGCAAGTCTTTCTCTATATAACATACCCAACTATCACTTAAATTCTCATCCCCAATCCGATTATGCAAGTCGGTCTTCACATTCTTCATTGCCGAAAAACATCTTTCAACGGTTGCGGTTGCGACGGGTAATACGAGAACAAGCTTCAATAACCGATATACCAATGTAAAAGTTACGTGAATATTTGTTGAAACCATTAACCTTACAAGACTTGACAAACCATCCAAGTTGGCGAATTGTTTATCTTTTTTCACAAAATTAAAGTAGTTTTCGAGTTGAACCGGAAGCCTTCATTTTTCCTCTTCATTGAAATCATATGGATACTTCTCGTCTAGCTTTAATATATTTGGAATGTCAAATGCACTAAAATTATCACAAGGACTCAAACAACTCATACAAACAAGTAGTTCAGATGTTACCTCATTAAAACGGTTCCCAAATTCTTGTATTTACAAATCAAGAACCGCATTGAAGCAATCATACTCGTAATAATGCCGATTTGTGATGTTCGTCTTTCTTCTTGGCCACCTTGGGTTAACGTATTCATCATCCAATTTTTTAACCTCAAGTTCATACATGTCACAAAAGGAGTTAACCTTCTCCAAGAACTCATTAAAACCTTCCAACCTAAACTTTTCAAGTTGGTTTTTGGTGGAAGAAACCAATTTAACCGCATTCATCAAATCTTCCTCCTTTCTTTGAAGACATTGGGACAACATATGTGTGATGTCTAGAATATGCTCCATCAAGTGTATGTAAAATACAAAGTCGTATTTTTTCATATCCTCTAGAAGTCCGTCCGCTTGTCTACTACAAGGAAGAGTTTGACCCGTTTCTACTAACCATCCAAGAACTTCCATAATATTTGGATATAAAGAAATTGATGCGTGTCAGTGTATATATATTTTTGATGTATATTTTAAGCCCTTTTTACACTTTTAGCCAAGTTTTAAATTTATAAAACACGATATTTACTAACACTAAACACACATATGGGCAAGTGCACCCATCGTGGACGTAGTATAGTGTTGGTAAGATACCGAGGTCGTCCAAGGACACAAGAGCTTTTAGTACCGGTTTATCCTCAATGTCTAATCAAATCAAAAAGTTAGAAAAGATTGTTAAACTAAGAAAATAAAAACTAACTAAATGCTGAAAAATAAAAATAAAAATAAAAACAGATAGACAAGATGAATCACTTGGATCCGACTCGTGTATTAGTATAACCTTTGATTATTTTCGCACATTTGCACTTGTTTAAGAGAATATCTTAGTTATTGTAGTAGGCCCCTCTTTTGAAGGCGACGTTACCCTCAACCCAGTAGTTTGAGTCAGCAAGGATACAATCCTAAAGGGTTGGATTATTGGAAGATAATGAATTAAGTTATTAATGCAAATTATGGTAGGCCCCGCTTTTGGCGGTGACGTTACCCTCGACTAAGTAGTCTGAGTCAGCAGGGATATAGTCCTAAATAGCCGGGTTATAGTATTAATAGTAGTTAACTTATGAGGGGGTCAAAGAGTTTGGATCCCCGCCATCCAATACTGTGACAACTCGAACTTTAGACTTGCTTTGATGTAACGTTACGTGCTTATGTGACATTCTGAACTAATGGATGTTATGTAATTTATTGAATGTCGTTATGTGCTTAGTGTTTTACGTGTTGCACGTTAATCGAGCCAAACCCGATTTGCACATTATAACCGGTCACACAAGCCCTTTGGGCCACACCTTGCTCACGGATCCATTAGGCAGCCGAGTGGGCTCGGCCCACTCCCCACTCGCAAGCACCAAAACCTTTTGGTAAGGGTTTGATTCTCATTATTGTTACAAACACATAACACACACAACCCTAGAAGTACTTGCTCTCTCTCTCTCGGCTTGCTTAGGACCCGACGGCACAAGACCATCCGATCATCCTCTTGTTCGGATCACACCTCTTTGCTCGTAACCGGTTAGTATGTTATCCATTGATGTGTGTTGTATATGCTCGGCATGTTGATGATGATTTGGTTTGATGTTATGATGCATATATGTGATTCTTATGTGCATGTAAATCGGATTTGTTTCTGGATTGATGTTAACCGAATGCTTGTTAACCGGTTATAGTTTCATAGGTATCGAATGGTATGGTAAATGTGAAACCGAATAGATGTTAACCCGGATATCATGTTCTGTTAGTTTAATTGTTATGAGATAGTTGATTTTTAGATGCTTATGTCCAGAATTTCGGATTGTTCATATGATTGATTGATGTTTATAAAACGGTTTCATGATTGTTAAATTGTTCATATATTTGGTGCTAGGGTTCATAAGGATTAGCGTTGATTTTCCCTGTTTGATCTAAAAAGTTCCCGGATAGAAACTGTTAGTGATTTGAATTTTGGAAACTGATAATTGATGGCATAAATGTGTATAACTGAATTGCATGAAATCAGGAAACCAGTACACACGCACGGTTGCGAGTCGGTACCTCCAATTACGACTCGAAACCTCACACTGACGCAGCAGCACGAGCCGCAATCATGGTTGCGAGTCAGGTTGCGACTCGTAACCAAACCATGATGAGCCGAGACCACCCGTTGCGACTCGTATTCAGCCGTTACGACTCGAGATCCCCGTTGGGACTCGAGATCCCGGTTGCGACTCGAGACCGGCTATGCACAAACACTGTTTTGGGCCTACACTGTCACGGGCCCAATCTTATGACTGTTATGTTATTGGACTGCTTATCTGTTGGGCCGATATGTTATTTGGGCTGTTTATCATTCGGGTTTAGATATGTGAATCACACAAGTGGTGTTTATGACATGTTGACTGTTACGTGCATGAGTGTATACCATGACTTATACGTGCATAATTTGAGGTCAAGACCTGACTTGTATAAAAACCGTGATAGGACGTGGTTGACCATTTACTTGCTACCTGTACTCTTTGTGTACCTGCCGAGCAAACCAAGGTGAGTTCACACAGCCAAGGCATGGGATTCCCGGGTTGGGAATTGGGTTGGATATGTTGAATATGGAATGATTACTCGTACTTACGCATACACCAGACTATAGACCATCGTCCTCAGGTATTCAGGACACGTTACGTAAAGCCTACGTAACCCAGTATATTTGCCATTTGTCTCCCGGGTCGGGAGGACACGTTACGTAAAGCCTACGTAACCCAATACCATCTACTGGCTTCCAGGTCGGAAGGCCACGCTGCGTAAAGCCTACGTAGCCCCCACGCGTACCATGTCCTCGGGGAAGGGCACGTCACGTAAAGCCTACGTGACCCTGTACGTTTTCCTGTTCTCGGTAAAGAAGAACACATGGTCGGAAGTTAGTCTAGTAAGTACCGTTAATGAGAAGCCCTCATTAGCCAAGATAAATATGGGAAGCCCCCACCAGTAATATGAACACAAGGTTTGGGAAGCCCCCACCTTTAGTACACACTAGTATGGGAAGTCCCCACTAGTAATACTTATGCACTATGTTATGAACTTACTTTCTGTGAACTCGCTCAACTAGTTTGTTGATCATTCTGTTACATGCCTTGCAGATTGTTAGGTACATGGAGCTTGCACAAAGGGGAGCCGGTCGTTGTGGTTAAGGATCGTATTACTTTGTTAGACACTTATGACATTTCAGTATTTTTTAACTTGGGTTTAAACAATGCTTCCGCTACTTAAACGATGCTTGGTTCTGAAACATCGATCATGTCATGATGAACTATTTTAATGACTTTTATTATTATTAAATGCTATGTTTGATATGATTGATGGCTTGATCCTGGTCATGTCACGCTCCCAAGCGGTGGTACTCCGCGTGTGGATTTTGGGGGTGTGACAGATTGGTATCAGAGCCATTGGTTATAGAGAACTTGGTTTTAATATGGGAAAACGTTTTTATTAAAACCGGACTATAACCAGAACATTGCTCTCAACGATCCACAACGACGCTTCGCTCCACGTGCAAGACTCGACATCCTAGGTAATAAGGTTTATGTTTATTGCCTACATGCTAGAACTGCTTAGAACTTTGCTCGCATTACGCTTAGATACACATGATACTATAGCATGAGAATCCCTACGTGCTTACTCTTTTCTGTCATCACCCTATTCGCGAACCATTCTTACCTATGCTACTTGTTACAATGAAGATCATGTCTGGACGAATCAACATGACACAAGCCCAGCTAGAGGCTCTCGTTCAAGCTCAAGTTGCTGCGGCAGTTGCAGCAGCTCAAGCAGGTAGTATATCCTGCAGTATAGGCACACACTAGGATCTTTAGATCCTACATTAACTCTCGTATTTAACTTCGTCCTATTCGTACACAATAGGTCAACACGCGCAGCAGCCTGTCTGCACTTTCAAGAACTTTATGGACTGCCGTCCCGGCACGTTCAGCGGCACAGAAGGAGCGGTTGGACTCCTCCACTGGTTCGAGAAGCTAGAATCAGTATTCGAAATGTGTGAATGCCCTGAGGCACGCAGGGTGAAATACGCCACCAGCACTTTAGAAGGAATCGCGCTAACCTGGTGGAACGCGCAGGTGCAAATTCTGGGGTTGGCAGCTGCTAACGCCACCCCGTGGAACGATTTTAAGGAACTCATCAAGCGTGAGTATTGCATGCGTGAAGATATTCACAAGCTGGAAGACGAGCTGTATAATCTGAAAATGGTTGGGTCAGAGATTGAAGCGTATACTAAACGGTCGAATGAGCTGGCCGTTCTGTGGCCAACTATGGTGGACCCTCCATACAAGCGCATTGAGATGTATCTCAAGGGATTGGCGCCAGAAATTCAGAGCCACGTGACGTCGGCTAATCTCGATAACATCCAGGAAATTCAGCGCCTCGCTCATCGCATCACCGATCAGGCAGTGGATCAGAATAAACTGCCCAAGCGTGTTAATGCTACTGCTAACGTCACCACCTCAGTTACTCCTGCTACATCTGGTGACAGTAAAAGAAAGTGGGATGGAGACTCCAGCAGAGGCTCAGCATCCGTTCAGTCTCAAGCTCAGCAACAGAAAACTGACCATTACCAGAGTCCTAGCCAGCAATCCTCTAGTAGTCACAGACAGAGGAGATATCAGGGTAGTCAACCTAGGTGCCACAACTGCAACAGGCATCACCACGGCCCATGTAACAAGGGTCGTTGTCAAAGGTGTCTTAAGATGGGTTACGAGGCCAAAGACTGTAGGAGTCCACGGCCTGCGAATCAGAATCAGCAGCCTCAGCAACCCGCTCCACAGAACCAGCAGCAGCAGCAGCAGCCACAGCGTGGAAACCGGGGATGTTTCCAGTGTGGGGCTGAAGGTCATTTCAAACGAGATTGCGCTCAGTTGAACCAGAACCAGAACCGCAACAACAACAATCAGGGCAACGGGAATAACAACAACGGGGGAAACAACAACAACGGCAATGAAGCTCGTGGTCGTGCATTCGTACTAGGTCGAGGCGACGCAGTGAATGATCCCAACGTTGTAATGGGTAAGTTTCTCCTCGACAATATTTACGTTACTGTTTTGTTTGATTCGGGTGCGGATACAAGCTATATGTCTGTGAAAATGTGTCAACTGCTAAAACGTGCACCAACACTTTTACCCACCAAACATGTAGTAGAGTTAGCTAACGGTAAAAGTCTAGAAGCCACGCACGTAGTTCAGGGTTGTAATCTTATCCTAGCTGGCCAAGCCTTCTCTATTGATCTCATTCCCATAGTTTTGGGTAGTTTCGACGTCGTGATTGGGATGGATTGGTTGTCCCAACACCAGGCAGAAATCTTATGCAGTGAGAAGATCATTCGTATTCCTCGTTCTGGTCAAGAACCTCTCGAAGTTCAAGGCGACAAGAGTGGTGCAGTGGTTGGCATCATCTCTTTCTTGAAGGCTCAGAAATGTTTACGTAAGGGGCACACAGCCATTTTGGCTCTTGTTTCAGACACATCAGCAAAGGAAAAGAAATTGGAGGATATTCCAATTGTACGCGATTACCCTCAGGTGTTTCCTGAAGATTTACCTGGCTTACCGCCTCATCTTCAGGTTGAATTTCAGATCGAGCTCGCTCCAGGAGCAGCACCCATAGCTCGCGCACCATATCGTCTAGCTCCATCAGAATTGGAGGAACTGTCAAAGCAGCTACAAGAGCTCTTGGGAAAGGGTTTCATACGTCCAAGCTCTTCGCCTTGGGGAGCTCCAGTACTTTTCGTGAAAAAGAAAGACGGTACGTTCAGAATGTGTATCGACTACCGTGAACTCAACAAGGTGACGGTGAAGAACCGTTATCCTCTACCACGCATAGACGACTTATTCGACCAGTTACAAGGGTCGTGTTACTATTCGAAGATAGACTTGAGGTCGGGTTACCATCAGCTGAGAGTCCGGGATGAGGACGTCTCCAAGACAGCCTTCAGAACTCGTTACGGTCACTACGAGTTTCTCGTCATGCCATTCGGGTTAACGAACGCGCCTGCTGTATTTATGGATCTTATGAACAGGGTGTGCAAACCCTATCTTGACAAGTTTGTCATAGTATTCATCGACGACATCCTGATTTACTCCAAGAGTCAGGAGGAACACGAGCAGCATCTTCGCCTTATATTGGAACTTCTTCGGAAGGAACAACTGTACGCCAAGCTTTCTAAATGCGACTTCTGGCTTCGTGAAGTCCACTTCTTAGGCCATGTAGTGAACAGGGATAGGATCCATGTCGATCCATCCAAGGTAGATTCGATCAGAAACTGGCCTGCACCGCGTACGCCGACAGAAATACGCCAATTCTTGGGTCTGGCAGGTTACTACAGACGGTTTATTAGAGACTTTTCGAAGATTGCTCAGCCGCTTACGCTACTGACACAGAAGGGTGTTACCTATCGCTGGGGAGAGCCCCAGGAGACTGCTTTTCAGCACCTAAAGGATAGACTTTGCAGCGCACCTATCCTCTCATTGCCAGAGGGCACAGATGACTTCGTGGTGTATTGTGATGCATCCATTCGGGGACTTGGATGTGTGTTGATGCAGCGGGATAAAGTTATTGCCTACGCCTCTCGTCAGCTAAAGATTCATGAACGGAACTACACGACGCACGATTTAGAGCTGGGAGCTGTTGTTTTCGCGCTTAAGATATGGCGACACTACCTGTACGGTACCAAGTGCACGATTTACACCGATCACAGGAGTCTCGAGCATATCCTTAAGCAAAAGGATTTGAACATGCGTCAACGACGATGGGTCGAATTACTGAACGATTACGAATGCGCCATTAAGTACCATCCAGGCAAAGCCAATGTTGTGGCTGACGCCCTTAGTCGAAAGGACACCTTACCGAAGCGCGTGCGAGCGCTACAGCTTACGATTCAGTCTAGCCTTCCTGCACAGATACGAGATGCTCAGGTAGAAGCATTAAAACCCGAAAACGTCAAGGCTGAAGCCTTACGCGGATCACGACAGCAAATGGAACAGAAGGCAGACGGCGCCTACTATGTAACGGGGCGTATTTGGGTCCCACTTTATGGCGGTCTACGCGAACTTGTGATGGACGAAGCACACAAGTCTCGCTACTCGGTACATCCAGGGTCGGACAAAATGTACCACGACATCAGCACTACTTATTGGTGGCCTAGCATGAAGGCCCACATCGCTACGTATGTTGGAAAATGCTTGACCTGTGCGAGAGTCAAGGTTGAATATCAGAAACCAGCTGGCCTACTTCAGCAGCCTAAGATACCTCAATGGAAATGGGAAGAAATTTCCATGGATTTTGTTACAGGCTTACCTAGATCTCAGCGTGGGAACGATACAATATGGGTCATAGTTGATCGACTCACCAAGTCTGCACACTTCCTGCCGATTAAGGAAACGGACAAGTTCTCCACTCTCGCAGACGTGTACCTTAAGGAAGTTGTTTCGAGGCACGGAGTGCCCACCTCTATTATTTCGGATCGCGATGCACGATTCACGTCAGAACTTTGGCAAGCAATGCATAAATCTTTCAGCTCACGATTAGACATGAGCACAGCATATCACCCTCAGACGGATGGGCAGTCTGAGCGAACGATCCAAACTCTAGAAGACATGCTTAGGGCATGCGTTATCGATTTCGGCAACGGCTGGGAAAAGCACCTCCCTTTGGTGGAGTTCTCGTATAATAATAGTTATCACACCAGTATTCAAGCCGCTCCATTCGAGGCATTGTACGGGCGTAAACGCCGGTCACCTCTCTGTTGGGCAGAGGTGGGGGATAGTCAGATCACGGGTCCAGAGATTGTAGTGGACGCCACAGAAAAGATTGCACAGATACGACAACGCATGGCGGCAGCACGCGACCGTCAGAAAGCCTACGCGGACAAGCGTAGAAAGCCATTGGAATTTGAGGTCGGGGACCGGGTTTTATTGAAAGTTTCACCCTGGAAGGGTGTGGTTCGTTTTGGCAAACGGGGCAAACTGAATCCGCGGTACGTCGGACCATTCGAAATCATAGAAAAGATTGGCAAAGTAGCCTACAAGTTGAACCTACCAGCTGAACTCGGGGCAGTTCACAATGTCTTTCATGTATCGAACCTAAAGAAGTGCTTATCAGATGAAAACCTCATCATTCCTTTTAAGGAACTCACTATCGATGAGCGGTTGCAGTTCGTCGAGGAACCAGTTGAAATCACGGACCGGGATGTGAAGGTCCTCAAAAACAAGAGAATCCCTCTTGTTCGAGTTCGTTGGAACTCCAAACGTGGCCCAGAGTACACCTGGGAACGCGAAGATAGGATGACAGAAAAGTACCCCCAGTTATTCGAAACCAATGCTACCACTACTGAGGCTGAAGCTACTACTTCGGAATTTCGGGACGAAATTCCAGATCAACGGGGGGAGGATGTGACACCCCAGGAAAATCAGTAAACAATACAGTTTACCTAGCTTCCTCAGTGAGTGCATACCAAATTTCGGGACGAAATTTCCAATTAGTTGGGGATAATGTGACAACTCGAACTTTAGACTTGCTTTGATGTAACGTTACGTGCTTATGTGACATTTTGAACTAATGGATGTAATGTAATTTATTGAATGTCGTTATGTGCTTAGTGTTTTACGTGTTGCACGTTAATCGAGCCAAACCCGATTTGCACATTATAACCGGTCACACAAGCCCTTTGGGCCACACCTTGCTCACGAATCCATTAGGCAGCCGAGTGGGCTCGGCCCACTCCCCACTCGCAAGCACCAAAACCTTTTGGTAAGGGTTTGATTCTCATTATTGTTACAAACACATAACACACACAACCCTAGAAGTACTTGCTCTCTCTCTCTCGGCTTGCTTAGGACCCGACGGCACAAGACCATCCGATCATCCTCTTGTTCGGATCACACCTCTTTGCTCGTAACCGGTTAGTATGTTATCCATTGATGTGTGTTGTATATGCTCGGCATGTTGATGATGATTTGGTTTGATGTTATGATGCATATATGTGATTCTTATGTGCATGTAAATCGGATTTGTTTCTGGATTGATGTTAACCGAATGCTTGTTAACCGGTTATAGTTTCATAGGTATCGAATGGTATGGTAAATGTGAAACCGAATAGATGTTAACCCGGATATCATGTTCTGTTAGTTTAATTGTTATGAGATAGTTGATTTTTAGATGCTTATGTCCAGAATTTCGGATTGTTCATATGATTGATTGATGTTTATAAAACGGTTTCATGATTGTTAAATTGTTCATATATTTGGTGCTAGGGTTCATAAGGATTAGCGTTGATTTTCCCTGTTTGATCTAAAAAGTTCCCGGATAGAAACTGTTAGTGATTTGAATTTTGGAAACTGATAATTGATGGCATAAATGTGTATAACTGAATTGCATGAAATCAGGAAACCAGTACACACGCACGGTTGCGAGTCGGTACCTCCAATTACGACTCGAAACCTCACACTGACGCAGCAGCACGAGCCGCAATCATGGTTGCGAGTCAGGTTGCGACTCGTAACCAAACCATGATGAGCCGAGACCACCCGTTGCGACTCGTATTCAGCCGTTACGACTCGAGATCCCTGTTGCGACTCGAGATCCCGGTTGCGACTCGAGACCGGCTATGCACAAACACTGTTTTGGGCCTACACTGTCACGGGCCCAATCTTATGACTGTTATGTTATTGGACTGCTTATCTGTTGGGCCGATATGTTATTTGGGCTGTTTATCATTCGGGTTTAGATATGTGAATCACACAAGTGGTGTTTATGACATGTAGACTGTTACGTGCATGAGTGTATACCATGACTTATACGTGCATAATTTGAGGTCAAGACCTGACTTGTATAAAAACCGTGATAGGACGTGGTTGACCATTTACTTGCTACCTGTACTCTTTGTGTACCTGCCGAGCAAACCAAGGTGAGTTCACACAGCCAAGGCATGGGATTCCCGGGTTGGGAATTGGGTTGGATATGTTGAATATGGAATGATTACTCGTACTTACGCATACACCAGACTATAGACCATCGTCCTCAGGTATTCAGGACACGTTACGTAAAGCCTACGTAACCCAGTATATTTGCCATTTGTCTCCCGGGTCGGGAGGACACGTTACGTAAAGCCTACGTAACCCAATACCATCTACTGGCTTCCAGGTCGGAAGGCCACGCTGCGTAAAGCCTACGTAGCCCCCACGCGTACCATGTCCTCGGGGAAGGGCACGTCACGTAAAGCCTACGTGACCCTGTACGTTTTCCTGTTCTCGGTAAAGAAGAACACATGGTCGGAAGTTAGTCTAGTAAGTACCGTTAATGAGAAGTCCTCATTAGCCAAGATAAATATGGGAAGCCCCCACCAGTAATATGAACACAAGGTTTGGGAAGCCCCCACCTTTAGTACACACTAGTATGGGAAGTCCCCACTAGTTATACTTATGCACTATGTTATGAACTTACTTTCTGTGAACTCGCTCAACTAGTTTGTTGATCATTCTGTTACATGCCTTGCAGATCGTTAGGTACATGGAGCTTGCACAAAGGGGAGCCGGTCGTTGTGGTTAAGGATCGTATTACTTTGTTAGACACTTATGACATTTCAGTATTTTTTAACTTGGGTTTAAACAATGCTTCCGCTACTTAAACGATGCTTGGTTCTGAAACATCGATCATGTCATGATGAACTATTTTAATGACTTTTATTATTATTAAATGCTATGTTTGATATGATTGATGGCTTGATCCTGGTCATGTCACGCTCCCAAGCGGTGGTACTCCGCGTGTGGATTTTGGGGGTGTGACAAATACCTATGGGCATTGAAGGAGATCCTACTAAATTTGACGCAGGTCCCTTGCAGGACCTCTAAACGCTGAACAAGGGCAAGACCCTTACCAAACCGTTCCCTTAACCCCCGACCAGGTAGCCAACATACCTCCATATAGACCGTGGAGATATGAATGGTGAAAATCTTTTATTTTATATAGACAGTAAAATAACGCCAAGACACCACGGACAAATGATAAGGAAAGATCACCTTCAACATAAGAAACTAGTTATTAAAGTCATTAATACAAAACCAAATAAAAAAATAAAAAGTATTATACTAAACACTTGTCTTCACCAAGTGATGTAAGAGACTTAGGCAAACATGGCCTTGATTGTCAAGAACTCTTACGAGCAATCTTGGATCTCGAGACGACTCACACATTCTATGATGGACAATGGATGATGGTGGTGGATGATGGTGTTGTGATGGTGGTGGGTGGTCGATGAAGTGTGAGAGAGGTGGTGTGCCAAGGGATGAGTTGCAATGAGACCAAGCACTTCTATTTTAGGCTGAACAGAAGGCTGGGCACGGCCCCGTGTCCGTCTGACACTCTCTCTCTTCATTAATTGTAATTCGCAATTACAATTAATGCGCCTGCTGTAGTTTCGCCACGCCCCCTGTCCGCTGGACACGGCCCCGTGGTGGGCAATAGAAGCTTCTATAGGTTTGTCTTTTTTGCTGCTTCTTGGGCACGGCCCCGTGCTGGCTGAGCACGGGGCGTGTTCAGTCTTCTGCCTTCTCTATTTCGCTTGGGAGGATGCTGTTGAGGGGTCGGGCAATCCACTTATGTTCCTTTTCTTGTATTTATGTTAGATTTAGCTGTCTTTTTGCTTCTTTTGTGAATTTGAGCTCATTTAATCCTGAAAATACAAAAGGAAGACAAAAACACTCTTTTTCCAACATTAGTACTTAAAAAGGGTTAGTTTTATGCCTTATTTGATGTAATTTATATGTTGCATTTTACACACATCAAATACCCCCACACTTGAACTTTTGCTTGTCCTCAAGCAAAACTCTTTAATATGTGGCTTACACTCCCAAATGGAATGGGTAGAAGAGAAGGTTTTGGCTTGTCATAGAGTGTCGAGAATCCAAGATTTTTTTGGGTTTTATTTTTTTATTTATTTACAATCCTATTCGTTATGATTTGTTTAGAACGTTTCATAGGATAAATTACTTATTTGGGTATAACATGCCTTTTTAAAATTCCATTTATATACAAGTTCACATACCTCACGGGAGAAATCACTCACACTCGGCCGAAGGTGTATTTTTAGTGAATCTCTCGAGAGCGGCATGGAACTTATTCCTACCATAAGCTTGCCAAGCAATCAATCTTCCTCCCTTTTAACTCGTTACCTTTGTAAATATCAAGAGGACTTTTTGGGTAAAGGCTTGGGCTAAAGGTGGGTGGATGGGTTAGTGGTTAGTAGAAAAGGGCGAAAGCGTAAAAAGCGTCGGTTTTCGTAAAACATTTTGTTTTAGTGACTTTTTATTTCGAAGTATTTCTTCAAACAAGCTTTTGTTTTAAGAGCTTTGTTTGTTTATTTCAAACTTCATATTTTTTAGTCACACGAAAACCGTGCTTGTTACTAAAATAAAGGGTAAAAATAAAAAGGGTTTTTGGTGGGTAAAAAGGTTTTAGGGTAAAGAAATGAAAGGTTTAGGCTCAAAGGGGTTAACTAGGGGGATTTTAGGTAGGTGGTAAAAAAAATGAAAAATAATGGTGTAGAAAGAAAAAGGGTTAGTCCTAATGCCTCCATCATTTACTTACTTGGGTTTAAGTTGGTAAGGACTGGGAATGAATCGTCGTGGCAAGTTCTAGAGTCGTAAGAACCAAGCGGCTATTCACACAAGAAACGAAAAATGAGCATCTAGTCTAAACATGTATATTTGTATGCTCAATAAAGGCTCAAAACTCACTTTTTGTGGGAATGGGTTTTTCTATGTGATCAAGTATATATAATCAAATTTTAACTAAGCTTGTTATGCCCGTTTCATAATTTTCTTATGTTGGTTCTTTTTATCACGACGCTATTGGTTGTAAACTTGTAAAAATATAACCTTATTAATCTTAGAATTCCCAACTTAAACTTTAGACAAGTAAAAAAATGGAAATTTTTGGAAAAAAAATTGGGGTGATTAGCGGTTCCAATAGAGTTTTGTGTAAGGCTTGTTTTTAGGACTTGCAAAATTTCAAGGTTTTAGCATCCCCCCCCCCACACTTAAATTACACATTGTCCTCAATGTGTCCCAAAAATAAATTTTTAGGTTGATTAGATGTGTAATATGGTGTTAAAAAGCAAAGATTTATGTTACTGGCAGTCTGGGCACGACCCCGTGTCCATTGGACACAACCCCGTGGTGAACTGCCAGTAATGAAAACTTATAGAAGGTGGCCACGGGGGTGTGTTGGCTAGACACGGCCCCGTGTCTGGCAAAAATCTGCAGGAAAGTAACCAAACAGCAGATTTGGGAGGTGAGCACGGGGGCGTGTCGGCTGGACACGTCCCCGTGTGGACAGTCTGTAAGCCTGAAAAATAGGTTCCTTCCTCCGGTTTTTCCATCCTGGCTTTATGAGTGCTAAGGCTTAGCACTCTAAGCCTCGGTTTGTACCTGTTTCATCACTAAATACCACACCAAGCAACACAAACATCCTACATTACCATAGTTAATTGTTCCAAGCATAAAGTAAAAGAAAAATAAAGTGGAAAATAAAAGTAGTCAAGGAAAGTAAATTGTTCAACACTTGGCACGCAGGCCACAAATTGTTCGATAGATAAAGGGACTTAAACCTGTGGGCTTGCCATCAACCCGCTCCTGTTCCTTCAATCCCCTAGTCTATGTCCTCATCGCTGTCATCACCTCCATCCCCATGCCCCGCCATATACTCCCGGATGCTGCCGATATCGTCTTGTATATCGTTGATGTTGCGTTCAATGGCTCCGACCCGGTGGTATGTATTGTTGGCGAGGTTGTAGGCGTTCCTGGTACACATGAGGTTTTCCTGCAAAAGATCATGTAAGCTTTGAAAGTTAGGAAAACCGCCTCCTTGTGAGGAGGATTGACCCGGATCACCATGGGGTTGATATTGGTAGTGGGGAGGTGGTGCGTGAAGAACTAGGGCCTCCTGCGGGTTCCATGCATAGCCTTGCGTCCTTTGGAAGCTCACTGTCCCGTCTTCCGCCTCATAAAGTATGTTCATGGCTTGGCAAATGTGGTAGTCAACTCGTCCCGACCATGGGCTTCTTTCAAAGGACCTTGGAATTCTCGTGAAGTGCTTGAAGAGGCGGTACACCCATCCTCCAAAGAAGATAGGTGTCGGAGCACGAGCAAGGCGGTTGAGATGCATGTTTCGTAATAGGAGATATGGAACATCGAGAGGCTTCCGGTTGTGGATACAGTGAAGGACAACCAAATCTTTCAACCCTACAACACCACTACTGTCGTGATGTTGGCTAAGAGAGTAGGTGAGGAGCCTGTGAATGTAGCGATAGAGCGGATCTCTCAGCTTAGTACTCTTGGTGCTGCTAGGGTTGTAGATTCCTTCACCGATTTGAGCCCATGCGGCTTGACGTTCATTTTCATCCAAATCTTGTAATCCCCCGGTATTTTCCTCATTTCCCGATTCCTCTTCCCCGTACAGTCCCACAATTGCTCCAAACTGTGCCATAGAGATCGAGTGCCTTGTCCCGCCACACCGAAATGCAACCCCTTCATTGTCGAACGGGTCACACCTTGAGGTGAAGGTAAAAGTACTATAGAACTCCATGGTGCATTGATGCACCGCCCGAAGTCGGGTGTTCAATGCAACTGCTAGTGGTCCCGTAACGATGTTGTTGAATCGGTCCAGCTGGTTTACCAAGGTTAACAGGTCCGTGCATGCTCGCCTGGGGTACTCTTCGGGTCTTGTTTGAAGTATTTCGTATCTTGCCCTAGCATCGAGCTCACTTGCATTGAACCTTGTGAACTTTGCCATCTGAAAGAATACACCAAAAATTAGCACAAAACAATGAGATTTTTAAAGAAACTGCAAACAGTGGGCTGGACACGGCCCCGTGTTCAGTGGGCACGACCCCGTGTCAAGACGTCTGTAACCCAAAAACTTCATTTTTCGTCCCGGTCCTGAAAATCTGAAAAATTTTGGCCAAGTAGCTGCGGTTTCCCCCGAAAATGAAACCCCAAGTGATGTTTTTCCCAAAACAACCCATTTACCTTCCAATTTCATCTTTTTCGGTTCAAAAACAAGGGTTTGAGGTTTTAGTGAGAAATCGGACAAATCTATCAACAATACAAGTGTATTTACTTCCCATTATACTAATCTAAACTAATACTAACAGATTCCATCAAAAATTTGAAGTTCGATCCGGATGAACTTGAAGAACCCTAGATTTTTCCCCAAATCTTTGATGTTTAACTACATGCAATTAACTAATCTAACTACTAATGATGATAGAATCATACCTTGATGTTGTTAAACGTGGAAGTAACGTCGGAAATCTGCGGAAAATCGCCTTAAACCAGAGCGTTTTCGGCAAAACGGGGCGTGTGGAATGAGGTAACTGTTATGAAAAGAGAGTTTTATCCCGACAGTTGCCTCGACACGGCCCCGTGTCCAGTGGACACGGCCTCGTGCCGAGCAAAAGTTTTGAATTTTTTTTATGTGCTCGTGTGCATACCCCTTTTTCCGAAAACATGGTTAGAAGACTTACCGGTTTTGATGTATAGTCGTTTGTTTGCAACATTTCGGGTATGATGTGGATGCTTTTCATTCGTTAACCGTTTGAAGCGAGATCTCCTCTTCTTCATCCTCAATGGATCCTCGGTAGAGTTTTAGCGGTTGGCCATTGACTTTAAATGGTATACCATTTCGAGCTTTAATTTCTACTGCACCGTGAGGAAAAACATGGGTGACGGAAAAAGGTCCTGACCACCTAGATTTTAGTTTACTAGGAAATAATCGAAGTCGTGAATTAAACAACAGAACTTGGTCTCCTACCCGAAATTCATTAGACTTAATATATTTATCGTGTAAAATTTTCATTATTTCCTTATAAATTTCGGAGTTAGGGTATGCATAATTCCTTAATTCGTCTAATTCATTCATTTGACAGAATCGATTTTTACCTGCAGTTTCTAAGTCTAAGTTTACGTTTTTTATTGCCCAGTAGGCTCTGTGAGCTATTTCTACCGACAAGTGACAACTTTTTCCATAGACGAGCTTATATGGGGTTGTGCCTATAGTAGTTTTATAAGCAGTGCGAAAAGCCCATAAAGCATCATCTAATTTATCAGCCCATTCCTTTTTATTTAAACCTACGGTTTTTTCAAGTATTCGTTTTAAACCTCGGTTAGTCACTTCGGCTTGCCCATTTGTTTGAGGGTGATATGCTGTTGAGACCCGGTGATAGACCCCATACCTTGTTAATATTTTTTCGAGTTGATGATTGCAAAAATGGGTACCTCTATCACTTATCAAAGCTTTTGGTGTTCCAAAACGAGAGAATAACTTTTTCAGAAATTTTACCACTACTCTTCCATCGTTAGATGGAAAAGCTTCGGCCTCTGCCCATTTTGACAAGTAATCGACTGCCACAAGTATATATTTGTTTCCTTTTGACGGTGGGAAGGGTCCCATAAAATCGAGTCCTCACACATCAAAAATTTCACAAACGAGAATGCCATTTTGTGGCATTTCGTTTTTGGAAGAAATATTACCTGATCTTTGGCAAGCGTCACATGCCTTTACAAGATTTTGTGTGTCTTTGTAAATAGTTGGCCAATAAAATCCTGAATCAAATACCTTTCGTGCGGTACTAGCGGCACAATGATGTCCTCCGTATGGACCTTCATGACAATGACGGAGAATTCTTCGTGCTTCATTACCATGGACACACCTTCGGATGAGTTGGTCGGCACACATTTTGAAAAGATAAGGGTCTTCCCAAAAGTAATGCTTTACATCAGCAAAGAATTTCTTTCTTTGGTGATGCGGCCATCCTTTGGTGACTATACCGCTAGCTAAATAATTAGCATAGTCGGCATACCATGGTTCTTGTCTACTCTCCATCATTTCCAAGGACTCTGTGGGAAATTTTTCGTTGATCTGCTCGTCTCTGGTTGCCTCCAAAGCTGGGTCTTCTAGGCGTGAAAGATGATCTGTAGCAGTGTTTTCTGCTCCTCTTTTGTCTTTGATTCAATGTCGAACTCTTGGAGGAGTAGAATCCATCTGATCAAACGGGGTTTTGCGTCTTGTTTCTTGAAGAGGTATCTGATAGCTGCATGATCTGTATAGACTACAGTTTTAGAAAGAACAAGGTAAGAACGGAATTTATCAAAAGCAAATACCACAGCTAGTAATTCTTTTTCTGTAGTTGTGTAATTTTCTTGTGCATCGTTCAGCGTTTTACTAGCATAATAAATTGGGTGGAAATGCTTTTCTTTTCTTTGTCCCAAGACTGCTCCAACAGCAAAGTCACTTGCATCACACATGATTTCGAAAGGAAATTTCCAATCGGGTGCTATCATGATAGGTGCATTGACTAGCATTTCCTTGAGGGTTAGAAATGCTTGATTGCATTCTTTGTCAAAGATGAAAGGTGCATCTTTTTCAAGTAATTTTGTTAGAGGTCTTGAAATTTTTGAAAAGTCCTTGATAAACCTTCTATAAAATCCGGCATGCCCTAAGAAACTTCTGATTGCTCTAACGGAGGATGGTGGAGGTAGTCGAGAAATAGTTTCTATTTTTGCTCGATCAACTTCCATACCTTCGCTTGAGATTTTGTGACCGAGTACTATTCTCTCTGTTACCATGAAATGGCATTTTTCCCAGTTAAGGGCGAGGTTAGTTTCCTCACATCGGGATAGCATTCGTTCAAGGTTATCGAGGCATTAGTCATATGAGTCTCCAAAGATAGAAAAGTCGTCCATGAAGACTTCCATTGTCTTTTCTATCATATCATGGAAAATGGCTACCATACAACGTTGGAATGTTGTAGGTGCATTACATAGACCGAATGGCATGCGTCGATAGGCAAAAGTTCCGTAGGGGCATGTGAAAGTTGTCTTCTCTTGGTCTTCAGGTGCTATCGGGATTTGAAAGTAACCTGAAAAACCATCTAAGAAACAATAAAATTTATGACCGGATAGTCGTTCTAACATTTGATCAATGAAGGGCAAAGGAAAGTGGTCTTTCCTTGTTGCTTCATTTAATCGTCTATAGTCTATACAAACTCTCCATCCTGTGACGGTTCTTGTCTGTATTAATTCATTTTTTTCATTAGTTATTACCGTCATACCTCCTTTCTTTGGGACTACTTGGACGGGACTTACCCATGGACTATCGGAGATAGGATAGATTAGTCCGGCGTCAAGTAGCTTGATGACTTCATTTTTAACCACTTCTTGTACATTGGGATTTACTCTTCGTTGTGGTTGAATTACTGTTTTGTAATCATCATTCATTAAAATTTTGTGCGTGCACATGGAAGGACTTATTCCTTTAATATCTACAAGCTTCCAAGCAATCGCATTTTTGTGTTTTTTAAGAAGATTAACTAATTTCTCTTTTTCTACGCTACTTAATTTAGATGAAATAATTACAGGCAAATTACCATCTTTGTCTAGAAAAGCATATTCCAAACCTTTAGGAAGTTCTTTGAGCTCAATGGGTGGGTCTTTAGGAGACACCTTATTTTGTGGCTCATCTAGATCAAGAACCTTAAAGGTTTGTTCTATGGCGATCTCTTCTTCAACAAACTGGTTATCTTCTTCAGTTGTATCGTGTGGCTCATCCTCATCTTCAATTAGGGGGTCATTATTGCCAAAAGGATATTTCATTGAACGCTCAAGATCTATGCTCCTTTTGAATGCCCCTAATTGAAGAGGTAGATTGTTAAATTTCCGGTTCTTCAAAGCTTTATGAGTTTTTACAAAAGGTTTTCCCAAGACTAGAGGAGCGTCATCGAGGATGACGAAGTCGGTTGGAATAACCATTTGATTTGCTTGAACCAAGACATCCTTAACTACACCGATTGATTTTATTACTTTCTGATCGGATAGAAAAATGGGTATTTGAAGTGGAGCAAAATCACTAATACTTAATTTTTCAAAAATGTAGTTAGGCATTATGTTAACACAAAGATCTTTATCAATGGTGATATTACTAATAAATGAATTTTGAAAGAAACATGGAACCAGTGTAATGTTAATTTCAAAAGGGTCTTCTTTTATTAGCGAGGTTTGATCATTTGTTAACTTAACACTTACCATTTCTTCAATTTTAGTGTTAGTGCTTAACTCTTTTAAAAACGTGGCATGAGGGGTTACTAAACAATGATTTTCGAAAGAAGGTAACAAGAGATTAATTTCTTTAAAATTAGACTCTTCTTGAATTTTAACATTATCGGCCTCACCTTTTTCGTTGTTTAACTCATGTGTCGGTTTTTCACTTTCTTGTTCTTCCATTTTTACATTTTCAACTATCTCTACGTTATTATTAAGATTTAATTCTTCTCTTGCGCGGGACTCCTCTTCCCTTGCGTGAAATTCTTTTATGCAACGTTCGATAGTTTTAATGTGTTCTAATATCCTATTGGTTACTTCGGTGAGAGAGAAAGAATTGGGATCCTCAAAGCTTGAATCCGGTTGTTCGATCCTTGGTTCCTCATAGTACCCATATGAAGTAGATGGTTCACACCATTGTTCTTCATTGTAAGTATATGATGGATAAGGGTCGTAACTTTGTTCTTCATAGTACTCATATGAGGTGGGTTGTTCACGCCATGGTTCCTCATAATAAGTGTATGAAGGTTGTGGCTCATATCTCGAGTCATCGAAGTATGAGTATGAAGGCTCATACCTTGGTTCATCAAAATATGAGTATGAGGGAGAAGGTTCATACCTTTGGTCTTCATAGGATGTGTATGAACTTGATGGCTCGTACCTGGACTCCTCATAATAGTTGTATGAAGTGGATGGTTGAAACAAGTTACAATATTGTACCGAGTGCGGGTTTCCACAGTTAGTGCAATAGTCTCTCATATAATCATCCTCCTTATAGGTGTAGTTGTAACCTCCTGAGTATTGATCCATAAGAATCACTCAGCAGACCACAACTGAGTCTCGGGACCAGAAAACAAAAACAAAGACGGAAACAGAAGGCTGGACACGGCCCCGTGTTCAGTGGACACGGCCCCGTGTTCAGGATCTGTATCTAGGCGTTTTAATTAAAGTTACTGGTCACGTTGAGCACAGGGGCGTGTTCAGCGAGCACGACCCCGTGTTCAGACTCTGTATCTGGGTATCTAACTAAAAAAAAATGCAGCATGGGGGCGTGTTCAGTGAGCACGGCCCCGTGTTCAGGCTATTGTAAATGCAAACTAAACTAAAATGCAGAAAAATGTGCGCGCGTTTTAAAAAGGTTTTGAAAAACTGATTAGGCCGTCGATTTTAAGCTTTCTTAAAATCCTTGTTTCCCCGGCAGCGGCGCCAAAAACTTGATGCGTGTCAGTGTATATATATTTTTGAAGTATATTTTAAGCCCTTTTTACACTTTTAGCCAAGTTTTAAATTTATAAAACACGATATTTACTAACACTAAACACACATATGGGCAAGTGCACCATCGTGGACGTAGTATAGTGTTGGTAAGATACCGAGGTCGTCCAAGGACACAAGAGCTTTTAGTACCGGTTTATCCTCAACGTCTAATCAAATCAAAAAGTTAGAAAAGATTGTTAAACTAAGAAAATAAAAACTAACTAAATGCTGAAAAATAAAAATAAAAATAAAAACAGATAGACAAGATGAATCACTTGGATCCGACTCGTGTATTAGTATAACCTTTGATTATTTTCGCACTTTTGCACTTGTTTAAGAGACCATCTTAGTTATTGTAGTAGGCCCCTCTTTTGAAGGCGACGTTACCCTCAACCCAGTAGTTTGAGTCAGCAAGGATACAATCCTAAAGGGTTGGATTATTGGAAGATAATGAATTAAGTTATTAATGCAAATTATGGTAGGCCCCGCTTTTGGCGGTGACGTTACCCTCGACTAAGTAGTCTGAGTCAGCAGGGATACAGTCCTAAATAGCCGGGTTATAGTATTAATAGTAGTTAACTTATGAGGGGGTCAAAGAGTTTGGATCCCCGCCATCCAATACCTATGGGCATTGAAGGAGATCCTACTAAATTTGACCCAGGTCCCTTGCAGGACCTCTAAACGCTGAACAAGGGCAAGTCCCTTATCAAACCATTCCCTTAACCCCCGACCAGGTAGCCAACATACCTCCATATAGACCGTGGAGATATGAATGGTGAAAATCTTTTATTTTATATAGACATTAAAATAATGCCAAGACACCACGGACAAATGATAAGGAAAGATCACCTTCAACATAAGAAACTAGTTATTAAAGTCATTAATACAAAACCAAATAAAAAGTGCAAAAGATTAAAAATAAAAAGTATTATACTAAACACTTGTCTTCACCAAGTGATGTAAGAGACTTAGGCAAACATGGCCTTGATTGTCAAGAACTCTTACGATCAATCTTGGATCCCGAGACGACTCACACACTCTATGATGGACAATGGATGATGGTGGTGGATGATGTTGTTGGGTGGTGGATGAAGTGTGAGAGAGGTGGTGTGCCAAGGGATGAGTTGCAATGAGACCAAACACTCCTATTTATAGGCTGAACAGAAGGCTGGGCACGGCCCCGTGTCCGTCTGACACTCTCTCTCTTCATTAATTGTAATTCGCAATTACAATTAATGCGCCTGCTGTACTTTCGCCACGCCCCCGTATCCGCTGGACACGGCCCCATGGTGGGCAATAGAAGCTTCTATAGGTTTCCCTTTTCTGCTGCTTCTTGGGCACGGCCCCGTGCTGGCTGAGCACGGGGCGTGTTCAGTCTTCTGCCTTCTCTATTTCGCTTGGAAGGATGCTGTTGAGGGGCCGGGCAATCCACTTATGTTCCTTTTCTTGTATTTATGTTAGATTTAGCTGTCTTTTTGCTTCTTTTGTGAATTTGAGCTCATTTAATCCTGAAAATACAAAAGGAAGACAAAAACACTCTTTTCCCAACATTAGTACTTAAAAAGGGTTAGTTTTATGCCTCATTTGATGTAATTTATATGTTGCATTTTACACACATCAGAAATTAAACGGGAAAGTGTCTTGTAATGGGAATTCCAACGTGTATCCTCGGGCCTTGAAAGCGTCATTTCTTGGTTCAACCCACTTCCGGTACAAAGTACATCTTCCATTTTTTTCCAATTGTCTTCTTTGGCTTTTACGAAGCATATCTTGCCGTTTAGAAGATGCACAAACGACATTTGTTAAACATGTTATCGTTTCAAAAACTCTCCAAATTGGTGTGTGTTTGTGAGCCACCGCCACAACAACTAGTTGAAGTTGGTGTGCAAAGCAATGAATATAAAAAGCCGAAACATTTTCCTTTAAGATTAGAGCCCTTAGGCCGTTAAACTCGCCCGACATGTTACTTGCCCCGTCATAGCCTTGGCCTCTAATCCTTTTCAAACTTAACCCATAACGTGCCAATATATCATCAATAGCCATTTTGAGTGTTATTGCGCTTATCTGTTTGACATGAACAAGCCCAATAAAACGCTCCTTAACAATCCCAACTTTATCTACAAAACGAATAACAACTGCCATTTGTTCCTTTTTTGATACATCACATGATTCATCTACTAATAAAGAAAAAACATCATCACCAAGTTCTTCTAAAATTTGTTTAATTACCTCTTGAGCATAACAATGTTTGATGTCCGCTTGAATTTTAGGACGTGTCATTTGGTTATTCGCGGGTGCATTCTCTAAGATAACTTTAGCAAGCTCTTCATTCATTTCACCCATGAGTTCTAAAAGCTCTAAGAAATTCCCTTTAATTAATGAATCTTTTGATTCATCATGTCCACGAAACGCCAATCCGCCATTCAACAACCTTTTCCAAAGCAAAGTAGATGCACTAAGTCTAAGTCGGTATTCACGTTTCTCCTTAGGGGTTCTATTGTCCCATTGTGTGTGTACCGCTTGATTTTCGTTAACTAAATCGGCACTCTTTTGGAAACATTTGTTGTGTAGACTATTAACTAAACCAACATGTTTTTTAAGTGACGCATGTACCTTTATCCAATTGTTATACCCACCGCTCACAAATGTGTCTCTACCATCTCCGAAGTGGCTCCTAAACAAATAGCAACATAAGCAAAACACACGATCCGATTTTGAGCTATACTCTAACCATCCCTTATACTCATGTTTGTCATACCATTCTTCCTTAAATTTTCTTAACTCCTCACCTTGAAACGTTGTTTGTGGGAATTCGATACCTCTTAGTTGATACAGTCCTCTTAGTATATATGCCCTTCTAATCTCATCCCGTTGATTCACATTATATGATTCTATCGGCTTGCGATCATACGGATCCGAAGGAAGAGTATCCAAATTAATTAGTTCGGAAGACGTATCCACTTTCTTCCTCTTGAGAAATCGCGCCATAACGTCTCTACTCACGGTTCCTATCACAATCATATTGATCCATCATCCATGACCATAAATTCATCGTTCCAAAAATCATCTAAATATCACCCCTAAAAATCATCTAAATAGCATAATCATCAAGCCCTAGAATTGTTTAATCACCCGTAAAAATCATCTAAATAACTTAATCATCAAAAAAAACATCTATGGCAGTAAATCATTAAGTAAAATCATAAAAAAAAACAAAAAAACTAACCCTTGATGATGTCGCTGCTGTGTTGTTGCTGCCTGGCCGGATTCCGGTCAGTTTTTGGCCGGAATTTTGACTGTCACCGGCTGCTGTTGCTGCTGGCTTGCTTGCTGATGAAGTCGCTGGGCACTGGGCAGGATGTCGTAGAACAGAAACATAAGGGCGGGAGGATATTGAAGGGGTTTTTGGGCTAATTGTTAATGTTTATTGTTGGGTATTGGGTAATTACTAATGGGCTTTTTGTTTATTGTTGGGTATTGGGTAATGGATATGGACTAATGGGTTATGCTTTGGTTTGGGTAATTGGGTTTAAGTAGTATAATGTATTAATATAGGTAGTCTTTTTTTATAAAAAATCAGACTTTACTAAAAAATTATAATATAAATCCATAATATTTTTTACCCAAGGGGTGTGGATGAAAAATTCCAAGGGGTGCGACGGAAAAATTCCAAGGGGTGCGGACGAAAAATTGCAAGGGGTGCGGACGGGATTTTCTTCGGAAAATTACATAAATTGTTTTTTTCTCGGGGGTGCGCCCGCCCACCTTGGCATGGTGGTGGGTCCGCCCCTGGACTTTCGATATCCTGTTAATAAAACATACAATTATAGCATTAGACTCGGCCGAAAATATATTGTTAAAAATAAAAAAAATCAGATCCAAGCACCACCACCACCACAGCCGACCCACCACCACCAGCACCACAGCCACCTCACCACCACCACCACCACCACATCCGCCGAACCACCACCACCACAGCCACCTCCACACCCGCCTAACCACCACCACAACCGCCAAACCACCACAACCACCACCACCACTACCACAACTGTTGGTGCATACATCTGTCGACTTCGTCTTGTATCGAGTCTTGCATTGTTCGTGGCACGAAGTTCGAGGAAAATGATCAAAAAGCTAATTTCGCATGAACTACCTAATTCCGCATGAAGAGGACTTTGATAATTCTGTACGGAATTAGTTAGTAATATCGTATGAATGTTAATTTCGCATGAATTTATTTCCCTGTGAAGCACGTTTCACATGGAATTAGTGTGTCTATAAATAGGCTTGATTTCGTGTCAGTTGGTACGAAATTACCTAGAGATTTTCCAACGGCGAAGCTCTATCGAAGTGTCGTCTTGCTGTAATTGTGTTCCAGATCAATACAAACGACAATTTAAGTGAAGATCTTGCTGAATTCATGCATTATGTCTGTTTCCGCCTTTCATAGTGTATAGAACGCCTCTGATCGACTCAATTCGGGTCCGAAAACGATCCTACAACTGGTATCAGAGCACAGGAGGAGGAGTTCTGCAAAATTCAGCCTGATTTCATCTCATCTTCTCACTTCTACACCTTCTTTTCTTAATTGAACAAATTTCCACGGTTAAAAAGTTCTGAATTTCACACATCTTAATCGGAATCATGTTTTAACAAAGCCTTGAGAAAATTGGACCTAAATTCAATCAAAATCTGATAAAACAAGTAATTTCGTTTCAAAAATGCTGACATCATCAATGATTTCGTTTGAAGTTGCATTATAATTTCGCACGGAATTACTGTGCTGGCTAATTTCATTTGAGTTTGTTACTTAATTCCGCACGGAATTAAGGTGTGAAGTTAATTTCGCTTGAAACAGAAACTAATTCCGCACGAAATTAGTTAATACCGTGTGAAATTTTAATTTCGTTGGAAATTTTGTCTAATTTCGCACGAAATTAGATAATTCCGTTTGAAAGTTTAATTCTGTTTGAAGTTTGTGTGTGCAGGTAATTTCGTTTGAAGGTCTTTGTCTGACGAAGATTTTTATAACGCGTTTGCTTCATCCCCGACTACTCCGGCTGCTATTGCTCAAAGCATGAACATGGAAAACGAAACCGGAACTTTGCAAAAGCCCCCGAAGCTTATGGGAATCGAGGAGTATTATGGATGGAAAGATCGATTCGAAAACTGGGTACAAGCAAATCACTTAAGGTCTTGGGAATGCATTGAGAAGAAGTATGTTAGACCGCGTACTGATTTGGGTGTTACAAAAGCTATTTCTGAATTGAATGACAAAGAGAGAGACATGTATAAAGCAGAAAAGATGATGATCAGTCTTCTACAACAAGCTGTAAAGGAAGACATTTTTATCCTGCTTCAACATGATAACACTGCACGTTCAATCTGGGATGCTTTGAAGGTTAAATTCGAGGGTAGTGAGAAAATGATTAAAAGTAAGAAAGCACTTCTAAAGAAAGAATTCGATTTGTTTTCAAGCTTGGCAGGAGAAACATCAAAGAAGCTGGTTGAAAGATATTGCCACTTGGTTCGATCTATGGCTTTGTTGGGAATAGAGAAAACTCAAGATGAGTGGGTCGACAAGTTAGCTGATGCTTTACCTCAGAAAGAGTGGGGTACATTTTTTATGATTCTGAAGAATACTGGGGAATATGATGGATTGACTATCTCACAGTTCATTGAAAAGATTGAGAGTCAAGATCTTGAACAACAAAAGATTGCAAGGATGAATAATCCGAGTAATCAACAAGATGTGAGAATGTATTACAAAGGTAGTGTTCAAGAAGTTGAAATGAGTCCTAAAATTCAAACTGCATTTAGTGCCGGGAACTCATCTGGAGCTGCTGATTAAAGTTCAAACAGTAGCAGTGGAATCTCTTAATACCCAAGTGTGAATCCTAAGAGTTGAAATACAAGTTTTCAGCAACAAAGTTCAAAAACTGGAAATGGTTGTGTGATACAGTGCATCATTGCATTGAATCTCCCAAATGGTCAGAGTTTGTCTGAAGAAGTTGCAAGAGATCACATGACATTACTTGCTACAGTTTTGGAGACCTATGAGGGATTAGTCGCTGGAAGGATCGGAAATCCTATGTTAACAAAAGAGGATTACGATCAGATCGATGCTGAAGAGATGGAGCTCATGGACATCAAATGGTGTTTGGCTAGTGTCTTGAGGAGAGCTGAAAAGTTTAAAATGATTACAGGGAGAAATGATTTTCTGGATGCACATGTTTCTACTTTGGGTTTTGATAAATCTAAAGTTACGTGTTTTCGTTGTAGGGAGAAAGGTCATTTCAAAAGAGAATGCAAAAATCAAGAAGCTAGTGGAGCAAAGAATCCATTTGGTAATGATGATTACTATCGGAAAGCCATATATCAACAAGTTGCTCATCAACCACAACAACAACAACAAAAGGAGCCACAAACTGCACATGCTAGAATGATCGAAGATGCAAACAAGAAAGCTTATTACGGCATCATTGATCAAGATGATGAAAAGGTGGCAGAAGGTTTCAGCTGGGACAAATATATTCCACCTGAGTCAAATGTTGTTGCTCTAGTTTCAAAAATCATCCAAGAACCTGATTTATTTACAGAATGGATGTAAGTGTTTGCTAGTGATGATAAAAGTCAAGAAGGAGAGTCTGTTTCATCAGATGAAAGTTCAGAAAGAACAACAGTTTTTGATCAAACACCATCTGATTCTGGTTCTTCAGATGATAGTACAGAAAAGACAATAGAGTTTGATCAATCACCAATAGAAACTGATGATGAAGAAGAACAAATTAATATTGCAAAAACTCAACTATCTCCTGAAAGTTTTCAATTTTATTTTGCAGATCGCTTGGAGAAGTTGAAGAAGAAACAAGAAGCAAAAGAACAGAAAAAGAAGAAATGTGAGAGTGTTGCTCAAAAGGAAGAGACTGTTCAAAAGAATGAAGTTAAAATTGCTGAGAAGAATGGTGAAACTAAGAAGGTGATTGAGGTTGAGAAAGTTGTTGAAGTTGAAAAGGTAGTCGAAAAGATTGTTGAGGTTATCAAGCCGTGTGAAAAATGCTTGGAATCTTGCAAGCAGTGTGCAGAAAAGGATGAAAGAATGAGTGAAAAAGACAAGATGATAGAAAAGTTACTGTTTGATCTCAACTACGTGAAAGAATCATACGATGTATTGAACAGAACGGTAACTGGTCTGCAAAAGACTAATTCTGAAAGAGAAGATGCACTGACAATGCTGAATGCTGTGATGATGTCGAAGCAGAAAGCTATAAATTTCTACACTGAAGAAAGTGCAAAGTGGAAGCAAGAGTTGGAAACTGAAAAGATAGAGAATGAGAGAATCAGACGTTTATTACAGAGTTATTCTAGTTCTGATTATCTTATTGATCGAATTTATCCAACTGTTGCAGGTCTTGAAGCACTTAAAGATGACAAGCCAAAGAAGAAGGATATTGGTAAGAAACAGAGTGTTAGTTACAACAAGTGTCCGCCTCCGATCTGGGAAGGTTATTCTCCCAGAAAACCAAATGAGGAGCAAGTCCAAAAGGCAGTCAATATAAAATTGAAGTCTGATATAACCGATGAGTTACCAGAAAACATTGACATTACTTTTACATCGTCTGACACTGATCATGAGTCCGAGTTGATAAAAAAAGGTGGTCGATCAGGTGTTGGATAAAGATGAGGAGTCTGAGTCTGGAAATTCGAGTTCGTCGGTCAACAGTCCAAAGACGTCGGTTAAACGTGCTTACAGTAAAGAGTTTTTATTATCAAAATCAAATTTGGATGATGAAACATTCGAAGTTGCATATACTTTGAATGATTCTGACAAATTATATTTTGATAAAGAATTTCCAATAAGAAGTGTTAAATTTGAAATGATCAAAAAGGTTTTCAAAATGACAGAAATTAATATTTCTGAAATAAAAGATTTAAATCTTACTGAAAAACCTAAAAAATACACTTCAAGAGTTCAACAACGTTTAAACAAGAAAAAGGGTTATAGTTCTGGTTCTTGTTTTCAAAAGAAACCAAACCATAATAGTAATTTCAAAAAGAAAGGTCTAGGTTTTATTCCACCTGCAAATTATAAAAATGATAAAATTTATAAAACAAACACAAAATTTGTTTCAGGAGGAAGTGCTGAGGAAGAACAGAAGAAACCTTTCTGGAGACAATCAAACCTGGAGTTTCTTGCTGAGAAGAAGAGTGATGTGCGTTAGGTGTAATATATTTTAGATGTATATTTTAAGCCCTTTTTACACTTTTAGCCAAGTTTTAAATTTATAAAACACGATATTTACTAACACTAAACACACATATGGGCAAGTGCACCCATCGTGGACGTAGTATAGTGTTGGTAAGATACCGAGGTCGTCCAAGGACACAAGAGCTTTTAGTACCGGTTTATCCTCAACGTCTAATCAAATCAAAAATGTTAGAAAAGATTTTTAAACTAAGAAAATAAAAATAAAAACTAACTAAATGCTGAAAATAAAATAAAAAAAAAAACAGACAGACAAGATGATTCACTTGGATCCGACTCGTGTATTAGTATAACCTTTGATTATTTTCGCACTTTTGCACTTGTTTAAGAGATTATCTTAGTTATTGTAGTAGGCCCCTCTTTTGAAGGCGACGTTACCCTCAACCCAGTAGTTTGAGTCAGCAAGGATACAATCCTAAAGGGTCGGATTATTGAAAGATAATGAATTAAGTTATTAATGCAAATTATGGTAGGCCTCTCTTTTGGAGGTGACGTTACCCTCGACTAAGTAGTCTGAGTCAGCAGGGATACAGTCCTAAATAGCCGGGTTATAGTATTAATAGTAGTTAACTTATGAGGGGGTCAAAGAGTTTGGATCCCCGCCATCCAATACCTATGGGCATTGAAGGAGATCCTACTAAATTTGACCCAGGTCCCTTGCAGGACCTCTAAACGCTGAACAAAGGCAAGACCCTTACCAAACCGTTCCCTTAACCCCCGACCAGGTAGCCAACATACCTCCATATAGACCGTGGAGATATGAATGGTGAAAATCTTTTATTTTATATAGACAGTAAAATAATGCCAAGACACCACGGACAAACGATAAGGAAAGATCACCTTCAACATAAGCAACTAGTTATTAAAGTCATTAATACAAAACCAAATAAAAAGTGCAAAAGATTAAAAATAAAAAGTATTATACTAAACACTTGTCTTCACCAAGTGATGTAAGAGACTTAGGCAAACATGGCCTTGATTGTCAAGAACTCTTACGATCAATCTTGGATCCCGAGACGACTCACACACTCTATGATGGATGATGGTGGTGGATGATGGTGTTATGGTGGTGGTGGGTGGTGGATGAAGTGTGAGAGAGGTGGTGTGCCAAGGGATGAGTTGCAATGAAACCAAGCACTCCTATTTATAGGCTGAACAGAAAGCTGGGCACGGCCCCGTGTCTGCTGGGCATGGCCCCGTGCCTGTCCGACACTCTCTCTCTTCATTAATTGTAATTCGGAATTACAATTAATGCGCCTGCAGTACTTTCGCCACGCCCCCATGTCCGCTGGGCACGGCCTCGTGGTGGGCAATAGAAGCTTCTACTGGTTTGTCTTTTTAGCTGCTTCTTGGGCACGGCCCCGTGCTGGCTGAGCACGGGGCGTGTTCAGTCTTCTGCCTTCTCTATTTTGCTTGGGAGGATGCTGTCGAGGGGTCGGGCAATCCACTTATGTTCCTTTTCTTGTATTTATGTTAGATTTAGCTGTCTTTTTGCTTCTTTTGTTAATTTAAGCTCATTTAATCCTGAAAATACAAAAGGAAGACAAAAACACTCTTTTTCCAACATTAGTACTAAAAAGGGTTAGTTTTATGCCTCATTTGATGTAATTTATATGTTACATTTTACACACATCAAAGAGAATAGGAACTGGAGTTTTTCACAGAAAGGATACTCGAACCTGTTTTAAATGCAATGAAGCTGGTCACATTGCATTGAATTGTCAATTAGATACAAAGACAAAACAGGGAGTTTCTGAAAAACTTAAAGAAAAGGTTGTTGAGAAAAATGAACCACCAACTGAAAAATTCAAAATTTTTAAAAATTCAACTTATGAAGTTGGTGAGTGTTTAAAGAAAAATTTTTACAAAAAGAAAGCCAAAGACAACCAAATGTGGGTTGTTAAAAAGGTTGATGTAAAATCTGGCGATGATTCTGGTTCCACAAAGCCAGAAGAGCCACAGTTTGAGATTAAAGAAGAAAAATCAGTGCCTTCAGTGAATGATGTTAATCTTCCATCATTGATGGATGAAAATGTTAAACAAAAGGTTGGTAAGGTTGAGATCTCGAATTCAATTCTATTCTGAAAAGAAAGAATTTGATGTCGAGAAAGTGTATAATGGTAATGTGAAAAAGATTTTTGGAAAAATGGTTGAGGGTAAAGTTCAAGGGGTTAAAGATTTTTATGCGACAAAGAAGGCAACTTATGACCCAACTGAATCAGAGTTAAAATCATCCATGGAAATTTTATTTCCTTAAAAATCTGACTTGCAGGTGCTCCCAAGTTTGTAATCGTGGAGCAGGAATCGGCATCATTCTTGATAAAAATTGTTTTTGTAAATGAAGTTTAAAGTTGATAAATTTTACAGGTTGTGACTTACCGGAGCTTCCAGATTGGTAAGTGTGAAGCAGGAATCGGCATCTTTATTGGTAAAATGATTTTGTGTAGATGTTTGTTCTGACAAAGTGATTAATCAAGGTCATTAAGTTGAACTTGATGTAATCCTCATACAAGTGGTTGAGAACAAGATGATGAATCCCAAACCTACAAGTGGTTAAAACAAAACTTATTTTCCGGAAAAACCATTTTGATTAAAACAAACTTAAGTGTTTTGAAATCTAAATGGGAAAATAGTTTGTTGTAAGGGGGAGTTCTGATTGTTTATGCTAAGTGGATGGCGAAATGAAACGATTCACAGCAGTTGTCACTTTATTTGTACAGTTTGTTTTTAAAATTTTTTTAATTGTGTTTGTATTTTAGGGGGAGTAAAAATTTTAGAAAATCCAAAAAGATTAGAAAATTTGAAAAAGTCAAAAACATGATAAGATCAAAAATGAGTTTTGGTGTATAAAAGGGGAAATGATAGTACATCAGTGGACTATCACAACATGCTAAAGAAATGGAAAGTAAAAATATGATAAACAATCTCACTGCGGATGTGCCAGTAGGTTTTTGCACATTTAGTAGATTGTTTTTGAGATATAAACCTAAATATTCAAACTTGCTTATATCGTGGGGAACATTTCTTGGATATATGGGTAACCCCCGAAATCTTGTTTGAAAGGTCCCTCTTTCTGAGATACTAGGTCTTTATACTCAGTGATATCTGGGGTATTATCCCGGGACTTCTGATTTTGCGGAAGCAATGGCCTAGTCCCCGTATAATACTTTGCAAAATGCTTGAAATATAGCGCAACCCTCAGTACAAACAATGATGAAACATTGAAAAATGCTAATCATGTGCTGTTGAAGAAAAGATTCTCTAAAGGGAACACACCAAAAGTCGAACCATCATCTCTCTGCTGAACAGAAGTTCTGACCTGAGCTCTCACGGTTTCGCATTTAACCTTTTAACAGATATCATCTAAGTATACTCACCTGTAAGACTGAATATTGGGATCTGGATACGGGAGTATATTCAAGTGATGGTACACGCGAATAAGTTTAAGTCAACTAAAACACTAATCTTGTATCTCGGAACAGTTGAACTTTGTGTGAAAATTTAAGTGGACCAATATACTGACAATCTAGGTGAATTGTTTAGAACTTAAAATGAAATGAAGCTTAACGGTGTTGGTGATTTGTCTTAAAAACTGATATGATCCTCTTACACAAGCTCACAAAAATATTGTCAGTAAATATTTCTTTATTGCATTTTATTTCTTTTATATGAAAAATACCAAAAATATTTTGAGTGTGCTTTAGTATAAAAATTTTGAAAAATCCAAAAAGATTTTCGACAACTGGTGTAGAAAAGCTGATTTTCAAAATTTCAAGTGCTAAACATGATGACATTTTGTGAGGGGGAGTTTATGTTTAAAAGTTCTTAAAATGATTAAATCTTTTCTACAAGTGGTTCATCAGAAAGAGATCTACAGGTGGTGTCTGTGAATGTCAAATCTCAATATCATAAAATTTATGTTTGTGGTAGAGACTGTGCAGGGTTGTAATTTGAGAAGAGCCAGGTTCTGATACTTGAGGATTCTGTGGATTAAGGAAGAGCCAGGTTCCGATACCTGAGGATTCTGTGGATTAGAGAAAGCCAGGTTCTGATACCTGAAGATTCTGGAAGCCAGATGATGATCCTGATGTCGAGCATTACTCGAGGGGGAGCCTGTAAATGCAAAGAGCCAGAGACTCTGATCCAGTAAGCCAAGTTTCGTTTCTGGAACTAAAATATCACGCACGCTGATGAACTTAAGGAATGAAGAGATCTGATCAAGAGAATTGGAGAGAAGATAGAGCCATGTTCTGATCCTGATTCTGAAAAAGGCCTGTTGAGAGAGGAAGTCTGTTTTGATGCTGATAAAAAAGAAAGAAGACAGACTGATAAAGACTGAAGATGCGAAGACTCGACACAATAGACTCGTCAACATCTGAGGGGGAGTCTGTTGGTGCATACATCTGTCGACTTCGTCTTGTATCGAGTCTTGCATTGTTCGTGGCATGAAGTTCGAGGAAAATGATCAAAAAGCTAATTTCGCATGAACTAGCTAATTCCGCATGAAGAGGACTTTGATAATTCCGTATGGAATTAGTTAGTAATATCGTATGAATGTTAATTTCGCATGAATGTATTTCCGTGTGAAGCATGTTTCACACGAAATTAGTGTGTCTATAAATAGGCTTGATTTCGTGTCAGTTGGTACGAAAGTACCTAGTAACGCCCTACCCTGTGCAATACGAGACATGTACATTATCTCCCATTCCATAGCTTCCATACTTCAGTATATATTCCAAAGTCCATTTGGTACTGGCATCGGGCTATCATCCGTTAACTTAACCATGATGAATGGCTACCTTCGACATAAGCGATCGTTAAAATGGAATGGTTCGGGTAAACCTGCGGTCCATCGAACATCGGAAAGTAAGTTTGACAAACACCGTTGCTTAAATTGTCACACCCGACCATGTAAAACAATGAAATCACGGCGGAAACGTCGGGGAGTGGAGTGACATAATTATTGTTTCACAACCATGGATTCAAAAGTTTCGTTTTATTTAGTTATTAAACATTACATTGTCTTGAAATTAAAGTTAAAACACGAGAACATTGTCTATCATTGTTAGTTAGTCACTTAGGCCTCGTCCAGTCCTAAGTGAGCATGCATCCTAGTCGCAATCAACATCATTCAACACCACCTGAAACATATGTAAAAATAAAGTCAGCAAAGAAATGCCGGCGAGCACATAGGTTTTGTGAGAGTGTCGGATTCATGGCTCGTTTACATGTTGCAATACCTCGTTTGACTACAAGAGTCGTTAATTGAAAACCTTGTTTTGAAAAGAGTTTGGTATTGCAATATGAATAACCAGCTCAAAATAAGTTCGTTATAGTTTATAAAATCTCATTGCCATGAATCTTAACCCAAAACATATGTTTATGTAAACCACATTGTGAATCGCTCTCGTAATAAAACTCGTATGGTTTATATCATTTAGTAAACGTCGTTGTGTGACATCGTTTAAAATCGTTCGTCCAAGTGAACTAAATAACTTTACGGAATGTAATTTGATAAAAGCACTTATATATAAGAAGTACCAGCGACGTATCTACCATGCCTTTATCATGTTACACCCGTCCCGTTATCTAATCACATACCAAAAACCAATCGTTTAATTTGTTCAACTCGTTCATGTTATAGTCCATCGTTCATTTGTTTAAATCGTTCAATCTTTCCAAATCGTTCAAAACGTTCATAATCGTTCAATCGTTCAAAATCGTTCAATCGTTCAAATCGTTCTCATTTTAATTGTGAAAACTACTTTTGGCCGTCTTGCTTATAACATTCAAACCTTCGCAACTCGTCCATTGTTCAACTCGTATTAACAAACCACCAAAGGGTAGGTTAACAATCAACAGGCTCAGTTGTTACCCACATAACCCCCACACATAACCATGGGTGCAGTCCGATAACGGGATTTGTCAGATCCTATGGTACCATAACCTAATACCGGTCGGCTCGGCCAAAGGTAATGAATGTCATTCGTTATGTAAATACGTCAAAAAAGTTCGTTCACATTATCGAAGTCGTTATTGTTTAATATAAACCATGGTATTCGTTTTTGAAATCATCGAAAATCGTTTAACACATATGAATCACCCCAAAACAATCGAAAACAGTAAAATAGGGGAACTATGTACTCACTTGAAGTGCAGAGTATCCTCGATTAAATGAACTAGCAAAGCTCGAGTAAACCAAGGAATTCAAGTAGCACCTAGTAAACGGATTGCTAGTTAATAAATTGACATCTAAATCGGAAGATCGGGTAGAATGAGGTCTTGTAAACCAAATGAGTATTGGAACTCATGTGATATGGTTTAACAAAGCCTACATTCTAAATCGGAACCTATCCTAAGTGCTTATGACCCGTTACGACCCATTAAGGTAACTTATGCTACTTTAACGCGTCGTTCCCGCGAATGCGTGTTCAAGACGCCTAACTAGTCCTATGACAAGTATTATATGCCCTAACATGTTTAAATATGTTGCATAATCAGTTTAAGTGACAAAAGTTAGGTTACATATGCTTAAAATCTAATTATACATGAAAAGGGCATTTTGGTCATTTTCCTAAGGCATATAAACTACCTATCATACAACTAATTAAACTAAGTGACCATAAGGTACAACCTCAGAAGGTTATTCCCTATACAACTATGGTCACAAAACATGCTTGGTCGGATCCTAACGACCGACAATCGGGTCAGGTTCGAAAGTCTAAGCGGTTGTCAAGACCGCTTAACTTATGACCCTATACAAGCACTAGAGTAAAAGTGACGAGTTAAACATGTTAAAACATGTTTAATTAAGTTAGAAAACAAGTTTGATATCAAAAAAAAGTGTTATGATACCCGAAAATAGTTTCGTCGCAAAATGCGCATAAACGACATTTTAACCGAAACTTTGACTCGTCATTTCGACTAATCAACGTGGTAATCATAGGTATAGTCAGAAGGGACTATAACAATCGTGATTACGCTCACGTTGCAATGTTCGAACTAACTTTGTGTTGACCAAAGACTGGTCAAAGCAAAAAGTCAAACATTGTTTGTTTGACTTTCATGCTTAAATGCATAAACAAGCATGAAAGAAGCTTACAAAAGGTCCAAGCAAGGAAGAATTGATTCAAAACACTCAGGTATGAAGCCTAAACTTCAACTTAGAGCAGATTAGAATCAATTTGTGAGGAAATGAGAATGAAACAAGTGGGTATTTATAGAAAGTCTTGAGTTAACAAGATCTTTACATGTGTTTTTAAGCAATTCAAGGTATGATCTAAGCCATACACTTGTGGCACATAGATTACAATAAAATGTGATCTCAAAACAAGTACATAGTATCCATGATCTGAGGTTAAAATCCATTAGAACAGGCTGGAAAAGCCAGATTCAATGTTTCTGTCTAACAGTTGGTCGCGTCCCGCGATGACAGGAACATAGGTCTTCGCGCCCCGCCTAGGCAACTATCAGAAGCTGTTAATTTTAGTCCCTGCATGTCCAAAACTTAGATTTTGATGTTTTTAAGCCCCGTTAACCCTATTTCAAGACTCCATAATGAAGTTAAAGTATAGGGAACATGAAATATGCTTGAAAACATCTCATATGTCGGTTCGTTTGGTCGTACGGTTGCGTTATTCGGTTAATTACGACGAAAACTCTAACGGACGCGAAAACGATCCAAATTACGATTCGTCGCTTAATTTTTTATTCCAATCACTAAAATAAAATATTTTAATGATTACAAAAATTTTTTGGATGTCCAGATATGTTCAGAACGTAAGATATGCCGTAAATGCAAACTTATGCACTTTTTGACACTTTTAGTCCCTATTGATCAAATAAGTTTATTTTCGCATACCAAACCCCTCAAATCCTATTTCTAAGCTATGTAAAGGATATTTAAGGTATGTTTAGCTTATGATGAAGCTCCGGAATGTTCGTTACTGTACAAATCAACATACTTTCGCAGTTTGTCGCAAATAGTCCCTGCGATCGAATAAACTTATTTTCGACACACCAAACCCTCTAAAACTTATTTCAAAGTTATGTAAAGGTTACTTAAGGTATGTTAAGCCTATGTCACTATTCCGGAGTGTTTGTCATGATAAAATGATTACGTTTACGCATCAGTTTGCGTATAACTTTCCAGAAGGCGATTTAAAGCTCGAAATCGAACTAGAATCAAATCGTAAAATCGTCAAGCACAAATACACAAATATTAACACCAATACACATCATTTTATTGATAATTGATACTGTTTTACATCGTACATCGTTTACAGAGCACAAGTGTCACGTAAATGTTGAACAAACACACCAAATTTTTGAGCCACCAATAACCCTGTGTAGGGCAACACCATCCAGCATGCCTTTTGTGCAGGTTCAACATTTAACCAATTTATCAATCGATACACATTGTTGTAACATCCCTTGTCCAATGATTCGAGTATATGGCCCCAACGCTTTTTGTTAATTAACATCTCGTCGAGTAGCTCTTGGCGGACCCACTTCCACTGTTTCTGCTCCAACCCCAAACCCATAGCTATGGATCGAAACCCACAGTTACCGTCCGGCTGGGCATCTTCGATATGTGTTATGTATCTCTGATAGCTAGATGGAAGCCAATCCTTAAAATGCTCGATCATGTTTTTTACCTATAATTGGCAAAAAAATAAAAAAACTTAAAAATATTAAAAAATAAAAAATTGAAAAAGAATTCTAAAAATATGTATGTATGTACGTATGTACCTGTGCCCGGCCAACAGTGAAAAGTCTTTATCTATAATCAGAATTGTATTTTTTTCTTTGATTTTCTTTGAACGACTACATCGCACATTTGGCTTTTGAGTGTAGTCGTTACTCTGTGATTCGGGTTGTTTATCTTTACGTCTCGCAAGGTCTTCATTCTTTTGTTGTTTTGCTTTCGTAGTTGGGTGGCCCCTAGTATCTTTTTGTACCTCAGTCGGTTGATGGTCAGTCATACTTGGATTCAACACCGCTTTCATCTTCGACAACATACTTTTTAACACTAGAGGTGGTTGCGCCTGTAGTTGCTGTGTGAGTCTATCCATTTCCGCCTTAATATTACAGTCGTCTTGATTAAGTTTTTCTGTCGAAAAATCAAGTTTTGTCAAGAATTTGTCTATCGCAGCAAGTGGAAGTTTGTAACCTGATTTTCAAGAATCATTGTTAGAACATGAAGTATAATGATGATTATATTCTATGGATCGAAGCATATGTTATAATTGTTACGTTACCTGTACTTTCCCACCACACCATCTGACAAGCACATGGCAACCCACAACCCGTAGAAAGCTGGTGGCCACAACTCCCCCTGCTACCCTCAACGCATGTAGCTTTTTCCTCTCGACAACCAACAACTTTAAGGCCTTTTGGGAAACTGTAGGATCGATTTCAGACCCGAACGAGTCGATCAGAAGAGTTTATCTCTAAACGAACGGCGGAAACAGACGTGTAGAGCTCAATTCAGCTAGATTTACTCTTTAAACTGTTGTATGATTGATTTAATAGCGTTTTACAACCTGACAACACTTCGGCAGCACTTCGTTGCTCTAGCCGGAAAGTTACAAATGGTGAAAGTTTGAAGATTATTTATAGGAGGGACCCTTTAGTTTGAAAGTGACCCTTTAGTTTGAAAGTGGCATTTTCAAACGGACAGGATACTTTTCAAACTAAACCCCCTTCAGACTAAACCCTTTCAAACTAAACCCTTTCAAACTAAACGCTGTCAAACTTTCATGTTCAAATATAGTAAACCGAGACTCGATATAAGACGAAGACAATAGATGAATGCACCAACAGACTCCCCCTCAAATGTTGACGGAGTCTTCAGTGTCGAGTCTTCGCATCTTCAATCTTTATCAGTCCTCTCGAACTCTTTGAAGTATTTGACGTTGTAAGAATCCTCAAATCTTTCTCTTCTCTTTTCATCATCATCAATAGACTTTCCACGAACAATCTCTACTCGGATGTCTTCAGACTCCCCCTTTCGATATGCTGGGATCGCAGCCTGGCTTGTTGAAATCACACAGTCTTCAGGTATCGGAACCTGGCACTCTATCTTCAGATAACCTACATATTCTCTACCCAAAAATAAATTTTCTGATGACAACTTGTAAAAACAATCTCACCAGCTAATGAACCTCTTGCAGGAATAATACAATCAAAGAATGCTTTTACAATGTTAAATGTTATAAACCACTTGAAGATATATCATTTTAATTTTTCAAAACAAACACACTCTCCCAAACCATCTGTTCATCATGTCTAGCACTTGGAATTTTGAAAATTAGCTCTCCAACATCAGTTGTCAAAAATCTTTTTGAATTTTTCAAAATTTATTCTAAAACACACTAAAATCTTTTTGGAATTTTTAATGTAATGAAATGAAATGCAGAGAAAGAAAAAAAATATATTTACAAACAATATTTTTGTGAGTTTGTGTAAGAGGATCATATCAGTTTCTAAGACAAATCACTAACACCGTTAAGCTTTAAACATACTCAATTCTTAAACAATTTACCTAGATTGTCAGTATATTGGTCCACTTTAAATTTTCACACAAATTTCAATCGATTCGAGATACGATATTAGTGTTTTAGAAACTTAAACTTAATTGTATATCACTCCACTCGAATATACTCCTGTATCCAGATCCCAATATTCAGTCTTACAGGTGAATATACCACAGATGATATCTGTAAAGGGGTTATGTGCGAGGGCCGTGAGAGCTCAGGTCGATACTTCCGTATACCCAGAGAGATGACGGCTTCGACTTTAGGTGTGTCCCCTTTAGAGGATCTTTTGATTACAACAGCAGCGACTATCAATTTTATTGTCTCATCAGCTTGCTAAGGGCGATGCTATGTTTCAAGCATTTTTGCGAAAAGCATTATCCGGGGACTAGGTCGGTACTTCCATACAGCAGAAGTCCCGGGATAATACCCCAGATATCACTGAGTATAAAGACCTAGTATCTCAGAATACGGGACCTTTCAAACAAGATTTCGGGGGTTACCCATATATTCAAGAATAGTTACCCACGAATCAAGCAAGTTTGAATTAGGTTTATATCTCGTTTCAATTTACTAAATGTGCAAAAACCTACTGACACATCCGCAGTAAGATTGTTTATCACTTTTAAACTTTCCAATTCTTTAGCATGTTGTGATAGTCCACTGATGTACTATCATTTCCTCTTTTTCACAACAAAACTCATTTTTGATTTTATCATGTTTTTGGCTTTTTCAAATTTTTCTAATGTTTTTGGATTTTCTGAAATTTTCTACTCCCCCTAAAATGCAAACACATTAATGAAAATTGAAAACAAACTGTACAGAAACATGACACCCGATATCAAATCGCCTCAATTCGCCATTCGCTTGGCATAAACAATCAGAACTCCCCCTATCAACAAACTATTTTCCCTTTTAGATTTCAAAACACTTAAGTTTGTTTTAATCAAAATGGTTTTTCCGGAAAATAAGTTTGGTTGATTTTACCATTTGCAAGTATATCAATACTAGGTTCGGGGATGTGGTTCATCATCTTGTCTTTCAATCACTTGTAGGAAAATGCAAGTACAAATTAATGTCCTTGATTTACCATTTGCAAAGATGCATAATCAAACCTTCTAACCACTTGTAATTATGGCCAACACATACCACTAGCAAGCAAACACAAACAAACCTTTTACTGTTTAAATGATTGACGTTACCGAATAAAACTCAAGAAAGATGCCGATTTATGCTCCATGCTTACCAACCTGGGAGCTCCGACAAGTCCTGAGACTTACTGTTCATAATATGTACCATCCCAGTCACAAACCAGGGATGGTTCAACCTTTTCTTTCTTTGTTTTCTTCTCATAAAATTTTTTAACCCCTTTGACTTTTCGATCAATTATCTTGCCAAAGATATGTTTTACTTTGGGGTTAAAGGCCTTCTCAGCATCAAATTCTTGTTTATCATTATAAAAATTGATTAGAAATTTCAGTTTTACCAATTTTCTTTTTATAATTTTCAGCCCGAAGTGATGGAAATTCCTTATCATTCACAATCGGAACTGATTTTTCATCTTTTAAAACAGCTTCACTTTATGAAACAACCTATGGCTCATCTGACTTTGTGGAGTCAGATTCATCGCCAGAAGATAGCTCCTCTGATTTTGACCCATCAGAATCATCGCTAGAGCTTTCACCAACCTTCTTAACAACCCATTTCTGGTTGTCAGATTTAGCTCTCTTCTTGTAAAATTTGTTCGAACTCTCACCAATTTCAAATGTAGAATCTTTAAACAATTTTGTTCTATCAATTGGTGGTTCGAACTCAACTACTTTCTCTTTGAGTTTACGAAATACTCCCTGTTTTGATTGTATTGCCTTAGAACAATCTTTGGCAATATGTCCAACAATGTTGCATCGGAAACAGGTTTTCATATCTTTCTTCTGCTCAGCCATTTTCTTCAATTCATCTTCTTTCTTTGCAAGGAATTCATTGTTTGACTGTCTCCAGAATGCTTTCTTTTCTTCTTCTTCAGATGACGTTTCTGAAGCAAATGTCATTTTGGATTTAAATCACGAACATATTTTTCATTTTTCTGTTTTTCTGTTGGAGTAAAACCTAACCCTTTCTTTTTGAAATTACCGTTATGGTTTGATTTATTTTGGAAACCATAACCAGAACTGTAATTCCTTTTCTTGTTTAATCTTTGTTGTACTCTTGAGGTGTATTTTTTAGGTTTTTCATTAAGACATAAGTCTTTTATTTCAGAAATATTAATTTCTGTGAGTTTGAAAACCTTTTTTATCAGTTCAGTTTTGACACCTCTTATTGGAAATTCCTCATCAGAATATAATTTGTCAGAATCAATCAAAGTGTAAGCATCTTTAAACAACCCATCATCCAAATTAGATTTTGATAACAGGAATTCTTTGTCATAGACTATTTTTCCCTATTTTTCTGTTTGACCCGGAGTGCTTGACTCAGATTTTGCCTCTGACGCGGACTCCGACTTTGACTCCTCTATCTCATCGTTTTCTAACACATGATCCACGACTTTCTTCATCAATTGAGACTGTTGATCAGTGTCAGACGATGTAAACACAACATCAATACTATCTGGTAGATTGACTGACGACTCCGACTCCCACTGTAAATTTGTTGCCTTTTTGACTCTTTCATCATTTGGGTATCTTGGCAAATATCCATTTTCCAACGGAGGTGGACACTTGTTATAACTGACACCTTGTTTCTTACCAGAATCTTTCTTCTCAGTTGTTTTCTTCGTGTCATTCTTCTTCTTTTCCAAAGTCTTTTCATCAGCAATTTTTCCAGCTTCCTTTTCTTCAGTTACCTCATCATCTTCCCATGCCTCCATACTTTCAACCGTCGGATAAATCCTGTCAATGACATAAGAAGTACATGAGTAACTTTTTAACAAACGGTTAACTCTTTCAGTTTCAATTCTTTGCAGCTCAAGCTTTTGTTCCAAAGCAGCACACTTCTCGATGTAATTATTCACAACTTTCTGTTTGATCATGAATGCTCCTTGAAGTGTCTTCATTGCTGTTGCTTGTTCTTCACTCGTTTGGTTGTATTGGTCCATTGCTTTGTTCAGCACATCGTAAGATTCCTTCAAACTGTTTAAGTTGTAAATCAGTGTGCTGTTCTGCTTCTTTATAGCTTCACAGTTCTCACACTTCACTGGAATCTTTTTCGCATCCACATCTTCCTCAACCTTGAATTTAGGAACTTCTTTCACCTTTTGTCTTCTTATCACTGGAACATCTTCATCATCACTCCTCACTGGTGTCTTGATCGTTTTCTTTTTCTTCTTGGCTTTTTCATCTTCACTATCACTTTCAGCAAGCAACTTCATATCAGCTTTGAATTTTCTTGCCCAATACTCAGTATCATCATCACTATCATCTTCAACCTTTGCCATGAAAGCTGTGTGAGCTGTAGCTTGATCAGGAATGTAATTATCCCAGAAGAAATTCTCCCAGCTAAAACCCTCTGGTAGCTTTTCTTCTTCTTGATCAATCAAACAAGCTTTTGCATTATCTGGTATATATTTATCCCAGCTGAATGACTTCTTTTCATCTTGATTGACCACACATGCCTTTTTTCCAGTATTTTCAATCACATCTCTTCCATGTGCAGTTTGAGCTTGATGTTGATGTTGTTGTGATGGTGATTGAGCAACCTGATGGTAGATGGCTTTTCTGTAGTAATCATTGTTATTGTTGAAAGGATTCTGAGCTCCACTTGCTTGGCGATTAGTGCACTCCCTCTTGAAGTGTCCCTTTTCCCTGCACCGAAAACAAGTGACTTTAGATTTATCAAAACCTAAAGTAGAAATATTAGCCTCACGAAGATCATCTCTCCCCGTGATCTGCTTGAATTTCTCAGCTCTCCGTAACACGCTAGCCAAACACCACTTTATGTCCATTAGCTCCATCTCTTCAGCATCTATCTGGTCGTAGTCTTCCTTTGTTAGCATTGGATTCCCGATACGACCTGCAACAAAACAACTATAAGATTCCAAAACCATTCCTAATAAAGACATTTGGTTTTTAGAAACTTCCTCAGAATAATCTTTATCTTGATCATTTTCAAGATTTAATACAATATTGCACTGAAGTTTCTTCCCATTTTTTTTGTTGCTGAAATGTTTGGATCAAAAGATGGAAATGATGTAAAACTTGTTTTGCTGCTTGATCCTTTAGATGAACTTTCAGATGAATTTTTGACACTGTAGGCAGTTTCAACTTTCGGAGATAGATTTGATGATTTCTCATTCACCCCTGATTTATAGTATAACCCAATATCCTGTTCACCATCAAAATCTTTCATTCGAATAACTTTTCGTTGTTCCATTTCTTGGGCTTCGATCCTTTCAATGAACTTGCTGAGTGTCAAATTGCTAAAACCCTTCTTGTTTCTTAACATCATAAGATATGTGCCCCAAGTTTCATATGGCAAAGCATCAGCAAGTTTTTCAATCGACTCTTCATTTGTTTTTTCAATACTCAATCTTTTCATGTTAGCAAGCAAATTGCAGTATCTTTCGATAATCTCTCTTGTACTTTCATTCTTTAACCCGCGAAACAGATCAAATTCTTTCTTTAGGAGCGATTTCTTGCTTTTGACCATTTCTTCGCTACCCCGAAACTTTGACCTTAAAGCTTTCCAAATCGAATATGAAGTTCCATTGTGTTGCAAAAGCACCATAATATCCTCTTTCACTGCTTGTTGAAGAAGACTCAGCATCATTTTTTCATCTTTGTATTTCTTTCTAGCATCAGCACTTAGATCTTTTATCGGAACAGGTTCTTCATCATCATTCATTGGTCGAACATATTTTGTCTTGACACATTCCCAAGCATCTAGGTAATTAGCTTGAACCCAATTCTCAAAACGACCTTCCCAACCTTTAAATTCTTTGATGTTCATTAGTTTGGGAGGCTTTTGCATCGTCCCTGTTTCGTTTTCCAACATCGTGTTCTGTGCAATACTCATTGGTGTAACTGGAGTAGCGAATGCGTTGTAGAATTCCTCGTCCATTTTTCCGGATTTTCACAACTTTATCACCTTGTAAGAATGCCTGACAAACAAACAAACAAAAACACGATCAGTTTAAAGACTTGTCAATTAATAGAAACGAACTGGTACTCGAACTGATGAATTTTCTGTACGGATTGAAGATTGACACACTGTGCGGACTGTTATGACCTGGATCAAATACAAACGAACTTTTCAATGATCTAGCTAAACCTCACAACCTTGACCGAGCTTGAATTCAAATGACTGATTAATTTCACAAACGAACTGAATCAATTTCAAGCGACCTTGTGCGAATGAGACTGATATGACTTGAATTTGGTGCAAACTGACCCAGAACTCAGAACACAATATGATTGTATACCAGAAAAATCAATGGGCCTCACAACAACACATGCAAATTTCAATGTCTGATGTTGCAAATTTTAGCACATGGATTGTGCCGACACTAACAAGTATCAAATCACTTTGATTGAGCCGCTTAGTCTATATGCTTATAATATTGAACCGATGAATATGTGAACTGGTTGAAATCTCGTTAATACATCAAGTGGCCGACATGATTATCCCTTTAAAAAACTTTGATAGGGCCGCTTCTTTTGAAACCTTTCTTGAACAAATAAAATTTATAAAAGCCGACAACTTCACAAGTAATCTAACATATGATTGGACGTTGACATTTTTTTATATTCTGGTTGGACCTTGACACTTAGTGGGCTGACAACTAAGGCACCTCACACTTTCATCTGACCTTCACACAATCATGAGCCGACAATCATACAATCACCAACTAAAACTCACAAACTTATAAAATGATTGGACCGATAGTTTGAAGTTACATGAACTATCAAATTTGCTTAAAATCTACTGGACCTTCAAATATGAATCTGGCCTACAACACCAATACTCAAAATTGATTGGACCACAACTTTAAAGTGATAGACAAATTCTATTTGACCTCCAAATTGATGGCCGACAACTTCAGTGTAATACAAACTAATCACATGCAACTGATTTTCATGTGTCATTTCAAGCGGTGTGTCGGTTTAAACGATGTGTCGTTTCCTCAAACGAGATGGGTGTTTCAAACGGTACACTCGGTTTTCAAACGAAAGGTACAATTTCAAACGATAACTTCAAACGATATGCATGATTTCAAACGGAATGGGTCATTCAAACGGTCAACTCAAACGGAATGCATATTTCAAACGACAACTCAAACGATATCAAACCTTCAAACGATAGGATCCTGTTTCAAATGATAAGGTGGCAGTTTCAAACGGTCAAGCATTGGGCTCGTTCAAATGGACACCCGTTTTTAGTCAATTTTCACCACTTTTACTTCAAGTTTTAAGCTGAAACTTTCAAGGGTTTGTTAAAACATCATTACGCCCACATTGTGAAAGTTTCAGCCGATTTTAACCGTGAAAACTTGTGATTTTCGAAAAAAAAGGTGTAGAAACAGAAATCGCAGCTGAATTGTATAGAACTCTTCTTCCTGAGCTCTGATACCACTTGTAGGATTGATTTCAGACCCGAACAAGTCGATCAGAAGAGTTTATCTCTAAACGAACGGCGGAAACAGACGTGTAGAGCTCAATTCAGCTAGATTTACTCTTTAAACTGTTGTATGATTGATTTAATAGCGTTTTACAACCTGACAACTGGTGAAAGTTTGAAGACTATTTATAGGAGGGACCCTTTAGTTTGAAAGTGGCATTTTCAAACGGACAGGATACTTTTCAAACTAAACCCCCTTCAAACTAAACCCTTTCAAACTTTCATGTTCAAATATAGTAAACCGAGACTCGATATAAGACGAAGACAACAGATGAATGCACCAACAGAAACATTACCGCATAGGTTATCAAAAAACGGTATTATGTGGTCCCCCATTTGCATGGACCTGCTCTCCTGAAAACTAAGTTTTATTTGTTTGTGTTGTGACTCTACAACTTTGCCAACAAGCCACACAAGTCTATGGAGCGAGTTGTTTGGCCCTTTAATGTATCTCTTAAACTTAGAATGCTGGCTTTCAACTCTGTTGGTTGTATGTTTACCAAAACTGGGGACTGTGTTAGTCCAAGCTGAAACAGACTTTTCTTTATAATCTTTCAGCCACACATTATACAAATACTCCAGAACATCTGAAAAAAATTGAATACAACGGTTTGTAATGTTTGTATGTATAAATGTATGGATTAATGTATGTAAACTAATATAATATGTACCCGATCGTTCGTCGTTAGTCAGTCGCGTGAAAAGCCGCTCAAAGTTATAATTGTATAGCGTCGGAGTGGGAGAACTACACAGTCGAGACCAAGAAAGCTTGAATATTTTCCGGTCTTCATCTGTAAATTTTGCCCGACAGTGTTTTAGAATATTCTGTGAGATGTGCCACCTACATAGCAATTTGGAAGCTTTTGGGAATACTTTATCGCAAGCATTCATCAAAGCTTGATCCCTATCTGTTACAATTACACCTGGCTCCATACAATCTACCAACAATTCTTTGAGCTTCTCCAGGACCCATAAGAAGTTATCTTTTTTTTTCTTTATAGACAAACGCATGAGCCACACAAAAAGACTTGTGTGTCGATGTCACACCCACAACTTGAATAAACAAAAGCTTATACTCATTCATTTTGTAGGTAGCATCAATCATCAACACATGTTGGAATGTACACCACATGTTGTACGAGTTCGGATGAACGAAAAAACCTCCTCGACCACGTTTGTGGAGGGATTCACCCTGGTGAAATAAACTTATCTTTCTTCTTGCAACATACTCTCCAATATCTGCATTGGAGTTCGATCGCCGTACATTTTGAGTTTAATCTTTTTATCATGTTTTGTACGTTTTGTAGAATGCACACGCTATGTGGGTTTTGTTTTCTTATGGTTAAATGTATATTTGTAGGCTCCATGTTTTGCAGATAAAGTCTCCCCACCAGTGATTCTTCGTCCGGGGTCAGCCTTCTAGCAAACGCGTAGCCATCGAGAAATTCAGCAACCTCATGGTTATGAATGTTTTTCTTCTCCACAAGGCTCCAATTACCACTACTTGAGTCTAGTTTCCCTATCAGACTAAAAGGACAACCAACCTTTTTGCTACCGGAACGCCGAACTATTGCTTTACTTTTGGGTTCGCCGCCACGATCGTATTGCAACCATATCTTCAGTGTCCTTGCTGACGAACCTTCGCCTTTTGTTATCGTTCGTTGGTTCACAATGACGTAACCTTTTGCAACTTCTCTTTTGTAAACCCAATTCTTCAAATCTTCATGTGACCCAAATACCTCAAAAAAAGGTACATTAGAAATCCACATAAATGAAATTAATATATTAATTTGTCGAAAAAACAATAAAAAAATTTGGGTTAAACATCGGGTTCGGGTTAATATGTATGACACATTTCGGGTTTGTATGAAATTTCAGGTCATACATTTTCTACTTTTAATCAGTATACATGCCTCATTCGTGTTTGTTCGGTTCATTTACAAGCCTAAGTAATCTATTTTTAACAAAATATTTCACCAGAACATATATAATGTTTCACCAAAATGATAACGAAATCGGGTTAATATGTATGACACAATTTTCGAGTCGGGTTCGGGTTAAGGTCGGGTCGGGTCAAACATTTTCTAGATTTCTCCTACCTAATAAAAATTATATATAACGAATAACACGTATACAAAATCATTTTTTTCACTCTAAAATTATATCAACATTATATAACACGAATAACACATAATTGACAGTTATGTCATACTTTTTTTTGTTTTTTTCTCGTCATTAGCACCTTCCTCGTTATCACGTTCCTCGTTAGCACGTTCGTCGTCGTCAACACCTTCCTAGTTATCACCTTCGTCGTCGTCAACACCCTCCTCAAAGTGCATTACACCTTCCTCGATTTCGTTATCATTTTCCTCAAAGTCCTTAGCACATTCCTCGACTTCGTTATCATTTTTCTCAAAGTCGTTAGCACCTTCTTCGACTTCGTTATCATTTTCCTCAAACTCCTTAGCACCTTCCTCATACTCTAACTTGTGTTGGTTTTCCGTATATGAATGGTAAATCCCGTATTCGTGTCGCGGATAACATTGGGCATTGTAAGATGGTTCTGCCTCATCTACAAACACCTGGTTCAAGTCAGGTAACACGGGACGCACACCCCCGTCATCACAACGAGGCACGGACACAACCTCCTCCTCACCTCGATCAATGCCGGATAACCAAACGCTTTCGGAGACGTACGATTGGTTCGAATCTTCGCCAAAAAATTACCAATGTCCCAAAACGACATCTTTATGCTTCACGGTCTCAACCAACGTTTTTATTTGAGAATTTTCATCATTATCATCGGTATTTTGTGAGTTTTGAAGATTTGAATCAAATAAATCCCGTATGCTTGGGTAAATAAACATTCTTGGTCGATAAGGGGCGTATAGGTCAATAAGGGCGTATGGGATCACCTTTTTACGCTTTTCAGACTGAACTCCCTGCATGTCAGTAATTATACCTTAAATTCATCAAAAGTCGTGCCGGTAAGCCGCATATAGCTCAATGAGAGGCGTATAGGGTTTAATGCTCCAACTACCACAACCTTATACGCCTCTCATAGGGCAATGAGAGGTGTATCAAAACCCTTTTTTCTAACTCATTTAATGCTTTCACACTGTATACTCCCCTTATTGCCCTATACGCCACCTCTAGGGGGATGTGCGCATAAAAAGTGGGGATGTATCAATACCCTCACCCTAATGTAATATGTTAACACATACAATCATCAATAAGTTTATTTAAAAAATGAATTTTGATGTGGTAGTTATAAATTTAGTTATTTTTAAAACCTTTTTTCAAGTGGGTATTAACTTTTATTTGTAAACGATAATTGTTAATTCAATTAAAGAGTACTTAGTCGTTTAAATATTCTTTCAGCACAATAAATTAACTTAAATTATGATTATAAATATATAAAAACATATAATAAATTAAGAACTCAAACTTGAACTTTTATTATATATACGACATATTTTATTTTTACTATTTAAACCATCCAACAACATAATATTTAAAACTTTATATAAATCATTCATAAAAAGTATTTCATTATTTTTCCTTCTTTTTAAATAATTTAGTGAACATGATTTTGTATTTCGTGGTATTTGAAACTTCGAAAGAAGCTTTAACTAAAAATATATAAGTCTATTTAATTATTTGAAAAGTTAAGTATGTAAAGAAACAAGATAGATTGTGGGAGAGGATTCAATCTATTTATCTATATATGCACATACTAATTGTACACGCTAACTCATAATTAGGAAAATAATGGTATATTATGTCTGATCATTATCATCATTTATAACACTTCGCCCCATACATATTACCATTCATTATGTTATACTATTAAGTAATGATATCTTGATTTATCATAATCGATATTAATTGATACTGTAGGATCTGTTATGTTGCCTCATTAAAACCATGCTAAGGAAAATCAATTAGACACAACTTAGTTAAGTAAAATAGAGTACAATGTTTATATTACTCTCCCTTAATTTTACATATAGCTCTTAGTACGTGGAATTCAATATTCATGGATAACCGCTTGACTTAATTATTGATATAGTCTTTTTTGATTTAACTGATTCTTGTTTCATTGTCTTCAAATAGTACAATTAGGCTTCTTCTGATCCAGGTTGTATTGTTTTTTAGTGTAATTTGGCTTCCTTTGATTGACTTGAGTCTTCACCCATGTTGAACGTGTTGAAACAATTGACTTCAATTAATAACGTATCTAGATCGAGATTGAGCTTTGTACATGTTTGATAGATATTTTGTATCATCATAACCAGATATTTGGGACTCTATATTTTCTCATGAACAATACCATGTATTTAGTACCATATCATTTAATATGCATTGTGATTATATTTCATTAAAAACCTCGCTAAGGAAAACCTAGTGGGATTAAACCACAACTAAGGGAAAAAGATTGAAGTGCACATTATACACAATTTCCAACATGCTTTAGGATGATGTTAAATCAACACTTTAGGATCAAAAGATAACTGATGCTACTGGATCACTTAGGTTGTTTCGTTAAAAACCTTATTAAGTAAACTCAACTAGGAAACCATTGTGAATGGAAAAAGAGTGCACCATGCATACATATATACATATTATATCAAACTATGTTCAATACCACGATCATTTTTCAATGTACATATATGTACTACATTGATAATCACGTGACTTGTTAACTTTTTCAAATGAAAAAAATTACACCAACATCATAATCAAATTAAAGCGAATAAAAAAAAACTCGTTTTAATGATGTAATTTATTTAAAAAAAATATATCAACTTATGAAGAATTTGTAGTCGTTTAAAAATCGTGGTGGTTCTCAGTTTAAAGTTTAACAATAATTAAGGATTGAGCTTTTTTTATCTTTCTATAGTGCCCTTTTGATTACATAAAGTAACAAATAAAAAGTCAACAAAATGGGTGGTCCAGATTGTTAGGATCTGAGGCTGTCTGTGATTGTGTTTGTTTGCACAAAACGAATAAGTGCAGCGGAAATGAGTAGCAAACTTTGTAAACACAAACAAAGGAAGGTGTAGATTGATGAACAATTGCTTTTCATTGAGTCAAAAGATTTACATAAAAGCAAAAGATTACAGTGCAAGCTTACAATCTAAACTCCCCCTCAGCCTGATATACCAGAGTTGGTTGTACAAGATGAAAGGATGAATTGAGGAGAAAAACTCACTCAAAACGATCAAGTGTAACAGTACAGAGTACTGTCATACTTATAGGCAAACCAAACTACTGATATGCTTCAGCTGACGTCACCATGATAGTGACATCTAACAACCTAACAAACTATAAATACTGTTCTATACAAACTACTGTTATGTAACATCTGATAATCACTAAAATACAAAACATAAGGAAACTACTGCTTCACGTTCCACTGTTGTAGCCTTAGCACAGATGTTGAGTCTTCAGTGCTTTCTTCAAAGGTGATCAGTCTTTGAGAGGGCAGTGCTTGAGTCTTCAGCAGTACTTAGGATACAGCAGTAGATAGAGCAACAGAGTTTGTCTTCAGCAGTTGTTAGATAATCATCAGAGTTTGGTTTATCAGTTATTGTAGTTGAGCAGCACTTAACATCCATCAGCTGTTAGATAACCACTGTCAAGGGGAGAGATTAGAGTAAACTACTGCTTATTAAGTGTCCATTGATGGGATCCGGTTTTGGCTTTACATTATCTGTTCCTCTGTTAGGGTTCAATCCCAACAATCTCCCCTGGAAACGATAATGCCAAAACCCTTCCTTATTCAGGACCTTTATTACTCATCAAGAGTGCCTTAGCTTTTTCTTCGAATTCAGCTTCAAATTCTTTGGCACTCTGGTCATCTTCATCCCTGCACAGTGAGAGCTCAAGGAGATCCGGCAAGAATAAAATATGTTTGTAAAATATTTTGACTTGTAAAATAGTATTTAAAACGAGCCGATTTACGTATGTACAAGTGGTAAATTTGTAGAACCAAGTGTCGAGAAAAATCATGTTTTATAAAAGTTGGATGACATGTTAATAAATATGATTTTTACAAACTACAAGTGTATAAACACTCGTGAAACGAAAGATCCGACAAAATAACAATTTTTACAAAAGTTGTCGGGAAGTTGTAAAGAATGATTTGTTCCAAAAACGGGGTTTTTGCAAGACTAAACTATTTTATACGTAGATCCACTAAATATAAGGTGATCTACACTATGATTTTCGGAAAAACTACAAATTCATGTAATAATGCGATTTTACATACTAGTCTACAAGTTTGATGTATTGAAATTGGTTTGAAGTATCGGAAATTGATTGGTTGATTAAAGAAATTTTTGGAATGATTTTGTAAAAGAAAATGATACGCTTGAAAGCGTGGCCATCTCCAGTTACAGGGGAAACTCTGGCGAAATTTTTCTAAAAATCTAACACTTAGGATTATTTACAAGTGTTAAACTATTTTGAAATGTTTTCAAATATATTTCGCCATGACTTTATTTACAAATATTCGGAGGTGGGATTTTCACAAAAATAAACGTGATAAATATTTATTCGATAAATATATTTTTCACCACACTGTTTATGATTATTCTGTGAAAATATATAAATATTATTTTTAGAGTAAATAATATTTACAAACTTTGTCGAACCCAAAATAATACCAACGCCTACACGACAAACATATAAGTTACAACGGTAATTATTATTACCACTAAATCGCCAAAACGTAACTTACGCCTTATCCGGAAATACTCATAAATGCGGATATTGTCAACGTATTATTTTGGAAAGTATTATGCGAAGAGAAAATATATTATTTTTGAGAAAAATAATTATATTTTGGAATGAGAAATAAAATATATTAAGTGAGACTTAATATTATAAACGCACATGTATTAATTCCCCCATCCTTGGGAAGGAGATTTTCTACCAAGTATATACACGGAACGGTTGTCTAACCGTTTCCCGAAAAATTAAACTATAAAGCTAAGGCACGACCATCCGTCTAACAGAATTAGCACATGTAGGTCGTTGCGCAGCAGTTGGATATTTGGATTACTTGGTATTGTGACGCACTCACTGTGAGTTCATGTCCCCCTTTTCTCTTAACTGTTTTCAGTTTTATAAACTGCGGGGGTGAAATACATGTTACTATGATTTTGAATACTTGATTCATGGTATGGTTAGCGTAAGGAGGTTTACTACTTAGATCATGTGAGTGGGTAGGCACAACTTGAGGCCATTAATCCTCGTAGTAGGACCGAGGGACAGGAGCGGTAGATCTATCTGGGTGTAGCGAGCCCAGCCCCAGGTCCAGCATAACGGACCTCGGGGTGACTTAGTGCCCGACGCATAAATCCGCTAGGTTTGAGTCATCCCTACTTGCACTTCACACATATCAATGGCCTTGCAAACCATTGGTGATCTCTTTTCTTTTTCCTTATTTGCTACATGCCAGGTTTTTGATAAAGATAAAGGTTTGTTTACGCACTTTCGCATGAACTCGCTCAACATTATTGTTGATTTTTCAACTTACATGTGTTTCAGGAAACTAACGATCTGGCGCGGTATGGCTTGTTTTCCGCTGCATTAGGCCCGAGGTCATCCAGGGTTCGAGGCTTGTGACTCTTTCCTGGACAAGTCACAGTCCTTGAATCATGTTTATGTTAAGTTTGCATTTGTAATGTTTAGACAAGGTTATGGTTGTTGGGTGTTAACCCGTTAAGACAATGTTTAATATTTTATTATCAATGGATGATCTTGCATATTTTTAATTCATATAGCTTGTTATGATTAAGCTATGGTATTAAGAAGTCACACCAAATTAACCACGCTTCCGCAAAGCCAGGGTGTGACAGCTTGGTATCAGAGCTCTGATCATAGCGAACTAGGATTCCTTCTCGAGTCTAGACTATGATCACTAGGGCTCTCACGAAAACATTTTCTGCATACCACTTAAGTCCAGATCCAAAACGTTTTTACAAACAAATGTTGAGCACATTTCATTTATTCATTATTAGGCTCAGTCCTGAAGACTGAGGCTCGGTCTTGGAGGCTGAGGCTCGATCTTAGAGATCGAGGTAGATGTTATTTATGTTAGGCTCAGTCTTGGAGGCTGAGGCTCGGTCTTGGAGGCCGAGGCTCGATCTTAGAGATCGAGGTAGATGTTTATTGTTTTTAGGCTCAGTCTTGGAGGCTGAGGCTCGGTCTTGGAGGCCGAGGCTCGATCTAAGAGGTCGAGGTGGATGATAGAGCAGTCTTAGAGACTGGGAGGAATTTGGCTAGTGGGACTAGGAATGTCAGTCTAGGAGACTGGGAGGCTAGTGGGACTAGGAGAATTATTTGATTGTTTATTGTTGACTTACATGTTTATATGAATATATGATTGATTATTATACGTATGTGTGGTTGTATTACACACGGCATGCCTTCATCATGTACTAGAAGGATGGACACTACGAATCCCATGGCCATAGTATCAGACGACATAGTACAGCGGAGCACGAGGTGTACATTTCCGATACTACCGGCATAGACGATGACGACTTTCAGCCCCTTTTGCGCTGCCTGATGTCGTAGCAGAGCCTACTGACGGCCATCTTGTTGGGAATTTGCCACTCGTGGTGATCCCTGCTCCTGTACCCCTTGCCGCTTATCCCATTGTTGATATGCCCCCCCCCCCCCCCGACGTGGCCTCTTACGACGATAACGATCTACTAGAAAGAGGACCCATTTGAGGGCGAGGCCCTATTGCTGCTGGTATTAAGCTACTGCTTGCGGACGCTCCTGCAGGGGAAACTTATGCCCATTCCCCTGTCCCAGACTCATTTGAGTTCCTGACATCCGCATTTTCGCATACAGGGAGTGCAGCACCATTTACACGACGCCGACCCCGATACGGCATCATCAGCTGCACCGGTTCCCGCACATAGCTTGGAGTTTGATCACAGTATTGAGGGTAATCCTGTTCTTCCATCTGGTTTTGATCCAGACCATGACCTTGAGTTCATACACTTAGGCCAGCCCTTGGAGGATCCTGTAACCCCCTGTGATGGTTGATCCAGCTGATTTTGAGATAGAGTTTGTTGATCCAGAGCCAGTCGTGGCCCTGAGCCAGGCATTGCTCTTGACCCCGCATTAGAGCATGACCTTGTTCATGCCAATGCACCTGCTGTCGCTCCTTGGTTGATCATCTGCTTGGACGAGAGAAAATGTGGGGTAACTGTGCAAGACAATTTATTATTACGGGGGCCCACGTAATAACGACTTGTAGTGCACAGAAATCCTGGTGGACTCTGCGGGCCAAGCTAATGAAAACCAATGTAGCAGGAAATAACTCAAACACGAATGACCAAGGCGATGAAGCCTCGAGTTCATTCTATTTCAAACAACAAGCCAAATTGGCAAGCCTATGTGGAGGCTCAGAAAAATTTATTTCCCCACCCATACATTGAGTATATTTATGTGTAAAATTGGGTGAGTACATGATGGCTTACGGTGCTATGTATCTCATAGACAATTGGAAAGTTGTCTAACCCACTTCATGCCATTCCGGCAGAAGAGAATGCCACCCAGGCGTGACACAAACACCAGTATGTTGCCAAGGATAGGAGCCGAGCTGCAAAAAAAACGCAACTCACAGGCAATTGCACGACATGAAGCTCTCCGCCTTTAGCACGGCAATGGCACTATTGGAAATAATCCCTAGCTGACCGCACCTATAAGCAGTTCTTAAACTGCAAGCCTTTGAACTTCGACGAAACAGAAAGCGCCATTGCATTTGTTCGTTGGCCTGAAAAGATTGACTCCATTCTAAGAAAGACAAACTGTTCACCCCAAATGGAGTGATACCTTTACCTCGGGGTCATTTCTAGAGGGCACAATCTCATGGTGGGACCATCAGGGTCAAGTCTTGACACAGAATGCTGCTTATGCACTGAGCTAGGACGAGCTCAAGGAAATGATTGAGAAGAAATGTTGTTCTAGGACTGGAATTCAGAAGCTTAAGGTGGAGTTCTGGAATTTGAAAATGGAGAGACCCGAGATTCCTTAACATGTCCAGAAATCGCACGACTTGCCTAGGGTCGTCCCCTACTAAGTCATTATTCTTGTATGATACAGTTATGTACATATAAGCTTTACATTGTGGTCTCGATTTGTGGTAATGCAATCGCAGTATTCTCATCACTTGTGATGTTTGATCTATGGTTTATGTTCTATGACATGAGATGTTATATGGCTGATTTATTGATAGCATGAGATGTTATGTGCTGATATTGTTGAATACATACGTACATTTTACCTGCTACGACCTAACCTATGTGAAACATCTTTTAGAAGATGCTACCAAGACGCGAAATGCGCATACCCACCAACGAGGCGGAACTTCAGGAAATCATTGCTGCAGTCATCGCACAATACGAGGCCCATCACTCCGAGCGCAACGGAGGTACCTCGGAAAATAACGGTTGTCCCTACTGGCACTTCCTCAACTACAAGCCTCCGAAGTTCGACGGCACTGGAGGTGCCATAGCTTTTGTGAAATGGATTGAAAGTATGGATTCCATCTTTCGAATGAGTGGTTGTACGCCAGAGCAACAAGTCCTATACGTTTTTGGGTTGTTTCAAGATGGAGCTCGACTATGGTGGTACCTTCAGGTTCAAATGAAGGGCGAAACCGCAGCATATGCATTATCATGGGATGAACTGAAGGGAATGATGCATGAGAAGTATTGCTCCAAAGAGGAAACCCAGAAGTTGGAAGGGGAATTCCAGAGCCTGATAATGGAAGGTCCAAAAATGTTGGGATACATGCAAAGACTTCATGACTTGGCACGAGTTATTCCCCACTTAGCGGAACCAGAAATGAGGAAATTGGGACAGTTCATTTGGGAACTGGCACCAGAAGTCATGAGCTTAATGGCAGCATCTACGCCACCAACAACTATTGCTGCAAGCAAGATGGGTTTGGCACTCGTTACGGAAGCCATTAGACTAGAAAAACTTGCAAACCCTGATAGGGAGACTCAGGTAGAGTCATCTGGAAAGAACAAAAGGAAGCTTACCGAAGATACCCGAACAAATAATGATGAACAAAGATCTATTCGAGGTTGTTTTGACTGCGGAGACAAAGGGCATTTCAAGAAAAATTGCCCTAACAACCGACAGGCCAATGATAAGATTTGCTTGGAAACTAAAGCAAGACGTGCTGGGTGCAAGTATCACCATGAATGTGGATGTCGGAAGCCTAGGTGCGGGAGGAAAAGGCACAACAAGGATGATTGTGGGATAAAGAGTCCCAAACAAGGAGAAAATCGTAACAACGCTCAAGGTGGAAGCAGGAAAGGAAATGGCCGAGTGCTAGGATGCTTCCATTGTGGGGACATTGGACATCTTAAGAGAGAATGCCCGGAATTGAAACAAGGCCGTGAGAGAACACCCAGCATCGGAGTTTGTGAAGCATGCCAGGATCCAGGCATGATTACTGGTACGTTCTTTAACAACCAAAACTTTCGCATCTATCTTGTGTGAAACTGGTGCTGATTATAGCTTCGTATCATTAGAATTTAAGAATATGCTTGGTTTAACTGCTAGTAAATTAGATACTCAATTGAATTGGTGAATGGGAAGTTAGTAGAAACTAACGAGGCGACTCGAGGTTGCGTAATCGAGTTGGGGGAGCGTGAGTTTGCTCTCGATCTACTACCAGTCCAGTTGGAAAGCTTCGACGTGGTAGTAGGGATGGATTGGTTATCGAGTAACAAAGCGGAGATAGTTTGTCACGAGAAGATTATTCGTATCCCGACCGGTGATGGTGAGACCATTGTTGTTCATGGGGAGAAGCGTGAGACGCCGTTAAGGATGATTAGCTGCCTGAAAGCAAGGAAGTGTTTGCAGAAAGGATGTGTTGCTTTTCTGGCACACATTATGGATAAAAAGGCTGTTGGGCCGAAGATCGAAGACATCCCTGTCGTGAGGGAATACCCAGAAGTCTTTCCAGAAGACTTGCCTGGCTTGCTGCCTCAAAGGCAAGTGGAGTTTCGCATCGACTTAGTTCCAGGCGCCGCGCCTGTGGCTAAGGCACCTTACAGACTTGCTCCGTCTGAGATGCAAGAACTGTCGACACAACTTCAAGAGTTGTTAGACAAGGGTTTTATCCGACCAAGCTTCTCGCCTTGGGGAGCTCCAGTTTTGTTTGTGAAGAAGAAGGACGGTAGTTTCCGTATGTGCATTGACTACAGAGAGTTGAACAAGCTGACGATCAAAAATAGGTATCCCCTGCCAAGAATCGATGATCTGTTCGACCAGTTTCAAGGTTCGAGCTTCTATTCAAAGATCGATCTTCGATCTGGATACCATCAGCTACGGATACAGGAGGAGAGTATCCCGAAGACAGCCTTCAGAACTCGATATGGACACTACGAGGTTCTCGTTATGCCGTTTGGTTTGACAAACGCACCTGCAGTGTTCATGGATTTGATGAACCGAGTTTGTAAGCCATACCTGGATAAGTTTGTGATTGTATTCATCGATGACATCCTGATTTATTCAAAGACAAAGGCTGAGCACGAGCAACATCTTAGAGCCATTCTGGAGCTGCTAAAGAAGGACCAGTTGTATGCCAAATTCTCTAAGTGTGAGTTTTGGCTAAGGGAAGCGCAATTTCTTGGACATGTGGTAAATGAAGGTGGGATTCATGTGGACCCAACCAAGATCGAGGCGATCAAAGAGTGGGAAACGCCAAAGACGCCAACTGTGATTCGGCAATTCTTGGGTTTGGCTGGCTATTGTCGAAGGTTCATCGAGAACTTTTCAAAGATCGCTCAACCGTTGACACTCCTCACGCAGAAGGAGAAGAAGTTTGATTGGGGAATCAAACAGGATAAAGCGTTTCAGATATTGAAAGATAAGCTTTGCAACGCGCCAATCTTAGCTCTACCACAAGGCACTGACGATTTCGTGGTATACTGCGACGCATCGCGTCAAGGATTGGGTTGTGTGTTGATGCAACGTCAAAAGGTTATCGCCTACGCATCACGCCAACTGAAAGTGCACGAAAAGAACTATACCACGCATGATTTGGAGCTAGGCGTAGTGGTTTTCGCTTTGAAGATCTGGAGACACTACCTTTACGGTACAAAGTGTACAATCTTCACAGATCACAAGAGCCTCCAGCAGATATTCAATCAGAAGAAGTTGAATATGAGGCAAAGGCGATGGGTCGAGTTGTTGAACGATTACGACTGCGAGATCAAGTATCATCCAGGGAAGGCGAACGTGGTCGCTGATGCCCTAAGTCGTAAAGAGAGAATCAAGCCCATAAGGGTTAGGGCTATGGAGATGATATTCAAACCGACCTTTCCTCACGCGTTCGTGCAGCACAGAAGGAAGCTCTCAAGGAGGGAAACCTTGAGGAAGAATATCTCCGTGGGATGGAGAAGATATTAGTGCCAAACAAGGAAGGAACATTATGTTTTGGGAAAAGGATTTGGGTTCCTCTGTTTGGAGGTTTAAGAGAGATTATCCTTGATGAAGCTCACAAGTCGCGGTACTCTATCCACCCTGGAGCGGATAAGATGTACCAGGATCTTAAGGATTATTACTGGTGGCCTAGGATGAAAGGCGATGTTGCTATTTACGTGAGCAAATGTTTAACTTGCGCCAAAGTTAAGGCAGAATACCAGAAGCCTTCGGGACTTCTGCAGCAACCAAAAATTCCCCAGTGGAAGTGGGAAGAAATCTCCATGGATTTTATTACGAAGTTGCCAAGAACGCCAAAAGGCCATGACACTATCTGGGTGATAGTGGATCGCTTAACAAAGTCAGCACACTTCTTGCCTATCCGCGAGAAGGATCATACAAGCAAATTGGCTGAAATCTACATGAGAGAGATTGTTACACGCCATGGAGTGCCTCTCTCGATTATTTCTGATAGAGACGGGAGGTTCGTATCGAGGATATGGCAATCCTTCCAGGAAGCTTTTGGCTCAAAGCTGAATATGAGCACAGCTTTTCACCCGCAGACCGACGGTCAAAGCGAGCAGACGATTCAGACGTTGGAGGACATGCTGAGAGCATGTGTTATGGATTTAGGCGGTAGCTGGGATAAGCATTTACCCCTGGTTGAGTTTTCATACAACAACAGCTACCACACCAGTATTGGTGCCGCGCCATTCGAAGCGTTATATGGGCGCAAGTGCAGGTCGCCGCTCTGTTGGTCTGACGCAGGCGATAGGCAATTAGTAGGTCCCGATGTAGTTCAGGAAACTACAGATAAGATCGCGCAAATCCGAGATCGCATTAGTGCGGCTCGTGACCGTCAGAAGACCTACGCAGATCTGAAAAGGAAACCTCAGGAGTTTGAGGTTGGGGATATGGTTTTGTGGAAGGTATCACCCTGGAAGGGTGTGGCACGATTTGGGAAACGTGGGAAGTTGAATCCGCGCTACATTGGTCCTTTCAAGGTTTTGGAAAGAATTGGGACCGTAGCATACAAGTTGGATCTACCTGCCAAACTGAATAATGTTCACGATACATTTCATGTATCCAATCTGAAGAGAAGTCCAACTCAAGTTAACGTTGCCATTCCTACCGACGAAATTCATATTGACGACACGCTCCACTTCGTTGAGGAACCGGTCGAGGTCACGGATTGGAAGGTTAACAAGACCCGCCGGAGCAGTGTCAAGCTCGTCCAAGTTCGCTGGAATGCTAGACATGGTCCTGAGTTCACTTATTTCCTAAGAACCCTGCTTCTACAAGCAGAACTTAAAATTTCGGGACGAAATTTATTTAACGGGGGGAGAATGTGACAACCCTCACAAAACCAGGTATTCGTACGACTTAATTAACTATTAATTGTTGCCTAATTACTGTGCTTAACTGAGATTTCTGATAAACTGCTACTTGATTGTTGATACTTGTACATATCTGCATCATACTTTGATTTTTCCGTCACTACATTATTACTTACTGAACTCTAGTGACAAACATGATGCACAAAAGCACAGTAGCATTTGGACGGATAACCTATTGAACATGCTGATATAGCCAGCATCAGGCAGACACTGCCTCTAAAGGCCTGTATGAGCCAGAAATATTTTACTGCACCCATAGTGTGTGTAAGGATACAAGGGTTGTATAATTGCGTCTCTAGGAATAAGATATAGAGATTTGGATGTGCCTAAAACGTACTCTAAGCACAAAACACAGCACTTTTATCAACATACTAGCTTCTAGCTAATTAATAAAGTGCCAAAAACATGAGGAATTATTCCTGACACTTTGCAGAATAAATTGTGTCGCTAAAAATATTATTTACAACGCTTAAAGGATTACTTAAGCACTTTAACGGATTACTATCCAACCGAACAACCGGACTATACCCGGAACATAAAAATATTGCCGGAAATATTATTGGTAATTTTCTGAGCCAGTTAGGGTCCCTGATTACCCTAACACCCGCTTTATAACGCATTAAACAACTAACGGGGTTAATCCCTAAAGTTAACCGACTTAACTTAACTAAACTCTAACTGTATGATCAAGACCCAACCGGATACCCCCCCTAATGGGATCGGCCAACAAGAAAGGACAAGGGGAGTACACCTTTTTATTATTTTAGTAGTTTCGTGGATATCTAGAGCATGAAACCGATGGACGATGGCACTTGATTTTTCTATATAAACACACACACACTACACAAGGTCACACACACTAATCACCAACTCTCTCTCTCTTGCTCTCCTCCCTCTCTCGACCGTAAACCACCACACCCAACCATCCATCTTCGAGTTCTTGTCTTGCCATTCCAAGTGTACACAAGTGTTGGGGATCACGTACGAGGAAGCTTGAAGCAAACGGAAGTTGGAGGACCACGTGCATTTGCTTTTATCCATGCCATTTTCGCCAAAGATCTTCCCTAGCCCCGAGCTAGAGGTATAACACTTAAAACTTGTTCTTGAACGTATCTAAAGTGGTTAAAAGGATTTTTAACGGTTAAAAGTCGGTAACCCATCTTTTGAATCTAAAAAGTCTACAAAAACTCGAATATTTTTGGTTAAAAGCATATAATGCGTGTAAAAGTCGTAGTATTCGAATATGTTGGTTGTAGAGACCCGATCTACGATGTGGTGGCTCTTATCATCGTTTAACCCGACTTTGTTAAGATCCCGGATCTTGACATACACTTGTTTCTTTTGTACAAGGGTTAAAAGGTGAAACTCCACCACACGAGAAACATGAACTTGTGTAAAAGTATTTTGACTTGTAAAATAGTATTTAAAATGAGCCGATTTACGTATGTACAAGTGGTAAATTTGTAGAACCAAGTGTCGAGAAAAATCATGTTTTATAAAAGTTGGATGACATGTTAATAAATATGATTTTTACAAACTACAAGTGTATAAACACTCGTGAAACGAAAGATCCGACAAAATAACAATTTTTACAAAAGTTGTCGGGAAGTTGTAAAGAATGATTTGTTCCAAAAACGGGTTTTTGCAAGACTAAACTATTTTATACGTAGATCCACTAAATATAAGGTGATCTACACTATGATTTTCGGAAAAACTACAAATTCATGTAATAATGCGATTTTACATACTAGTCTACAAGTTTGATGTATTGAAATTGGTTTGAAGTATCGGAAATTGATTGGTTGATTAAAGAAATTTTTGGAATGATTTTGTAAAAGAAAATGATACGCTTGAAAGCGTGGCCATCTCCAGTTACAGGGGAAACTCTGGCGAAATTTTTCTAAAAATCTAACACTTAGGATTATTTACAAGTGTTAAACTATTTTGAAATGTTTTCAAATATATTTCGCCATGACTTTATTTACAAATATTCAGAGGTGGGATTTTCACAAAAATAAACGTGATAAATATTTATTCGATAAATATATTTTTCACCACACTGTTTATGATTATTCTGTGAAAATATATAAATATTATTTTTAGAGTAAAAATAATATTTACAAACTTTGTCGAACCCAAAATAATACCAACGCCTACACGACAAACATATAAGTTACAACGGTAATTATTATTACCACTAAATCGCCAAAACGTAACTTACGCCTTATCCGGAAATACTCATAAATGCGGATATTGTCAACGTATTATTTTGGAAAGTATTATGCGAAGAGAAAATATATTATTTTTGAGAAAAATAATTATATTTTGGAATGAGAAATAAAATATATTAAGTGAGACTTAATATTATAAACGCACATGTATTAATTTCCCCATCCTTGGGAAGGAGATTTTCTACCAAGTATATACACGGAACGGTTGTCTAACCGTTTCCCGAAAAATTAAACTATAAAGCTAAGGCACAACCATCCGTCTAACAGAATTAGCACATGTAGGTCGTTGCGCAGCAGTTGGATATTTGGATTACTTGGTATTGTGACGCACTCACTGTGAGTTCATGTCCCCCTTTTCTCTTAACTGTTTTCAGTTTTATAAACTGCGGGGGTGAAATACATGTTACTATGATTTTGAATACTTGATTCATGGTATGGTTAGCGTAAGGAGGTTTACTACTTAGATCATGTGAGTGGGTAGGCACAACTTGAGGCCATTAATCCTCGTAGTAGGACCGAGGGACAGGAGCGGTAGATCTATTTGGGTGTAGCGAGCCCAGCCCCAGGTCCAGCATAACGGACCTCGGGGTGACTTAGTGCCCGACGCATAAATCCGCTAGGTTTGAGTCATCCCTACTTGCACTTCACACATATCAATGGCCTTGCAAACCATTGGTGATCTCTTTTCTTTTTCCTTATTTGCTACATACCAGGTTTTTGATAAAGATAAAGGTTTGTTTACGCACTTTCGCATGAACTCGCTCAACATTATTGTTGATTTTTCAACTTACATGTGTTTCAGGAAACTAACGATCTGGCGCGGTATGGCTTGTTTTCCGCTGCATTAGGCCCGAGGTCATCCAGGGTTCGAGGCTTGTGACTCTTTCCTGGACAAGTCACAGTCCTTGAATCATGTTTATGTTAAGTTTGCATTTGTAATGTTTAGACAAGGTTATGGTTGTTGGGTGTTAACCCGTTAAGACAATGTTTAATATTTTATTATCAATGGATGATCTTGCATATTTTTAATTCATATAGCTTGTTATGATTAAGCTATGGTATTAAGAAGTCACACCAAATTAACCACGCTTCCGCAAAGCCAGGGTGTGACAGTTTGGTCAAGACTTTGATATTGATGCTAACAGTTACTTCTGTTTCATAAGTGACAGGCAAAAGGTACCATTTCTGAATATTTTTGTCATGTTAAATGTTTAATACCTGCTGCGTCTAAGGTGTTTCCAAGCTGTGAGCATAGGTTCTGCCTTAGACATATACATGAAAATATGAAGCCAAGATGGAAAGGTGAACTGTACAAGAACTTGTTGTGGAATTGTGCTGCTGCTACAACCATACAGGATCTGATTTTCAAAAAGGGCATGAACAATATTAAATATGAAGACACAGCACTGCATATGTTAGGATCTGAGTTTCTTTTGATTGTGTTTGTTTAATAAGAATGAAGATGAAACAAAGATTAACTGCAGCGGAAATATGAAATAAACTTTCAACACACAATCAATGGAAGATAAGTTTTAGCGAACATGTTTAACATTTAATCGAATGATTGTATTTGATTACAATAAACAAACTAAATGCATGGATGCACAGATCTGCCCCCTCTGCCTGAGCTCACTTGATTGTTCATATAGAATGACTTGGTGAAAGAGAGCTAATAGAACAGTACAGGGTACTGTTCTATTTATAGTACAGAACAACCACTGAGCATATTTGGCTGACGTCACCATGAAAGTGACATCTAACCTCCTAACAAACTCTAACTACTGATCTACACAACCACCGATTACAAACTACTGATTACATAATACAAAGCATAATAAAACACTGATTCTTCATTCCACTGTTGTAGCTTCAGCAGTGCTTTGGTCTTAAGCAGTACTTGAGTCACATCAGTTGATTGAGCTTCAGCACTTTAATTCTTCATCAGTCTTTAGGTCAGCAACAATTGTGAAGAGCAGTACTTTGAGTCATCAGATGTTAGTGCCACTGTCAAGGGGAAAGAATATGTACAAAAAATAGCTTATGATGGATCCACTGCTTTGAACCAGTTTTAGCTTTATCAACTGTTCCTTTGAAGGGTTCAATCCCAACAGCACGACTGGTTAAAAGAGATTCCAGCCAAAAATTGGTGCAGGGCATACTTTTCTGGTACTTATCTTCATTGTTTTTTACATATCAACGTAGGTTAGATGTTAGTAACAGGTATTCTTATGTATTGCAGGCTTGGCTAAGTGTGACATTTTGTTGAATAATATCTGTGAAGTTTTCAACATGCAACTTATACAGGGGGGGAAAACCTATAATAACTAGCCTAGAGTTCATTAGGGAATATCTTATGAAAAAGCATGTTGTTGTGCAGAAGCTGATAGCCAAATGTCAGAGTCCATTAACACCAACTGCTACAACAGTTTTTGAGAAGATAAAGAATGATGCCATTCATTATAGTGTGATTTGGACCGGAGGTTCAAAGTACCAAGTGACCACCCATTTCAATGACCACCAAGACCAGAGAATTGTTAATGTTGTTGATAAGAGTAGCTCTTCTAGGGGATGGGATGTCACTGGCATGCCATGTAGGCATGCAGTGGCCTGCATATGGAATATGGGGTTACATGGAAGAGGTGATGGTGTTCCAGAAAGATGGGTGGATAGGGCATACTGGTTACAGACATGGAAGGATGTGTATGCATGTCTCATTGACCCAACTAATGGCATGGACATGTGGCTAAAATCTGCATGCCCAACTACATTAGTTGCTCCAAAGTATCATGCCCAGCTTAGGAGACCAAAAAAGAAGAGAAAGAAGTCTGTAGTGGAAATTGATGAGTTGAAGGGCAAAAAGAAGCCATTAGAAGTAGAAGTTGAAAAGTTAAGCGAACAGATACCAACTACTGGAAAAATACCAAGGAAGGGCAACTCGTTGACTTGTAAGCTTTGCAAGGAGAAGGGCCATAACAAGAGAACTTGTAGAAACAAAACATGTGTTGGTCAGTCATAGCAGTCAGAGCATGTCCTTTAGTTGGATGCAGTTGAAGTTTTTGTGCAGTCTAAGGTTTTTGTGCAGTTGAAGGTTTTTGTGCAGTTGAAGTTTTTGGTGCAGTTTAAACTTTTTGTGCAGATGGTCTATAATAGATGGTGTATGTTTTTTGTGCAGTCTAAGGTTTTTGTCTAGTTTTTTGCTTATAATAGATGGTCTATGTAAGCTGTTAATCAGGTTTAAAGTTGTAGTTTTTTGGGTTGTAATAGATGGTCCATGAATATGCAGTTTAAACTTATGATGTGATCTATTGAATGGTTAACTTATGATGTTTGTGGTTTCAACAGTTTTATTAGTTTAAATAGATGGTCCATGAATATGTAGTTTAAATAGTGTTTGGATGGTGTTTGTAATTTGTAGTGTTTTAGAAACTTGCAGCAGTTTTAAAAGCTTGCAGCAGTTTTCATAGTGTTTGTAATTTTCATCACTGGTTTCAATAGTGTTTGTAACTTGCAGCAGGTTTATCAGGTTTAAAGAGTGTTTAATACATGCTGTTGTTTAAAAAGTGTTTGGTCGAAACGCACAAATTGGTCGAAATGCACAAATACACGATACCAAAAGACGGATTCTATACATTCCAATAACGCTAACCAAAAGACAGGTTCTTTACAATACCAAATACACATGATACCAAAATACGGATCATTACATTACCAAATACACATGATACCATTAACTAAAAGACGAGTTCTTTACATGTAACACCCCGTGTTTTCGAATGTCAAAGTCAAAGTCAAAGTTTGACTTCTCTGACTGTTAATAGTCTATTTTAATTTTTGTATTATGTGGTGTAAGTGTTGTCTAATTAAAGTAATCGAATATTTATCTATGCAAACCGATTATCGACCTTGAATAGCAGGAAGTAACAATGCGATAAAGTTAATCAATCAGTAAATCAAGAATATCGAATCATCATCGAACTCGAAACTCAAATTATGCTAACTGTGGTATTGTATACATGTGTGTGTGCCTTATGTGTTACTTGTGCATGTTTACTTAATGTTATATGTGTGGTAATCAATCGAATCAAATCGAAACTCGAAACATGAATTATAGATGCTTATATGTTGATATAGGAGTTGGGACTGAAAGTAATTTGACTAGGAAACTCTATCGAATTTGTATCATCCTCCATCGAAATCGAAATATCAAAAATCGTCGCCGAACACTCAAAATAGGCCGCGGATCGAACGGGATATCACCGATCGAACAAGCCAGCCGATCGAACATACCGTCCAATCGAACAGGCTTTCCAATCGGGAAGCCTGACCGATCGGCCAACCCTTTCCTTTTTTGGAGCCTATAAATAGCCCTGTCATTGTCATCCTTTCCACTTTTGGAAACTCTCTGACCGACCAGCTCTTTTTCTTCACCTTTTCTCAGATTTCTCTCAACTCCGGTAAGTTTTCACTCCAAACCTTGTACGTTTTTAATCAATGCATGATTCTACACCTTTCTATCTTTCAAATCTTGAATTCTAACCGTGAAATCACCAAGCTCTAAGTGTTCTTGTATGATGTCATCATGGTGTTCTTGAAGAACATCATGTTTTGGCCTCATTCCACCGTGAATAGCTTAGATCTAACCGATTTCCACATAAATAAACTAAAATCTATAATAGATCTAAACATTTCACGGTGTGAAAGATTGAAAGACGGATTTTCCGACTTTCTTTCAACTCTATTACACTCAACACTTTCAAACCGGTAGAACCGGAGCTTGAACCAGCTCACTAATCATTCTAACAACCACGTGGTTCAAGGTTCGGATTCTAACTACGAGGTTCACCGATTTCGGGTTAAACGACAAACTACCGTTCCGAACCGTTCATCGGCCGGACTTGGGTGATTCCTGTCCAAACCGGGGGAAACCAGTAAGAACGAAGGTTTCATAGTTCAACTCGTTGTCAAACTACCTCGATATAACTTCAAGTGATCAAAACAACCAAGTGTTAGACGACAGGCCAACCAGGTCAGAATGTTGGCCGAACGGCTAGGCTGTCCAAACGAACAGCCTAACCAATCGGACCTACCAACCGATCGACCGGGCCAGCCGATCGGCGAACACATGGTCCCACACTTTTCAAAATTCATGAAGTCTGGTATTGAACGAAGTAATGTTCGATCGAACCTTGGTTTGGTAAACATTACTCTTCGGATCATGAGATACTATGCTTCAACATTTAATTGATTTTCAACCCGACAAGCCTTAGAGTCCCGTCCGATCGGACATGCTGTCCGATCAGGTGACCACCTACTGAGGACTTGCAACTGAAGTGACTAACCGATCGGTTAAGCCGACTGATCCAACGACCCGTTCGATCGATCGACCAACCTGAAAGGTAAGAACACTTCAATGATTTTAAATAATGCTGCAAAAACTTCAAAAGTTCAAACCATCATACACAAACACATCCTACACAAAGGAAGAAACAATCCACTTGAACAGTCGACCCTGCCGGCCGATCGGGTAGGTTGTCCAAACGGTTTGTCCACTCGAACGAACCAGCCGTCCGATCGAACTCACCGTTTGATCGACCAGGCTGTTCGACCCATTTACACTTGTTTGCATTTCCACGTTACTCATGGTTATACTATCGAACTATTCAGGCTAACCCTCCCTTCAAGCGCTCCCTTCAATCCATAACCAATCGCTGTGAGTATACTCGAACCCTTTTTGCTTTAACACTTTTGGGTGTTACATACGTTACTTATCAATTCACAATCGAACACACTACTCAACTATTTAAACGCTAACCGATTGCATGTATTACGTGACTAAATGAATGCTTGTTGTTATGTTTACACGTGGAATGCTGTCTACCTGCCTTAGCAACATAGTACTATAGTTTGGACTCAGCACCCGTTCACACGAGGGTTGTTAAGGACAATTACTTGCATGGATTACGGTGGTAATCGTGTATTGCGAACTGTCTCGGACAGTTAACCCGCAGTCGTTGGTATCGATAGATCCATGTCGATAATTAACATGCTTCGTTTTCCTATGTGTATGTGTTGGGTATGCGTAAACTATTCGAACTCTATTATACTATTATTAAACTTGTATGCTCACCTTTACATTATATGTATTGACTTTATTTTAACGTATGTGGCAGGTGTTTATGATGTTTGCTTGCGAGGAAAGCGAGGCTAGAATAAAGCTCTAGAGGCCCCCAACTAATAGTTGTCTGTCAAGATCAAGCGTCTAGTGTTTAGTTGTATGTAGATCTTGTTAGGCTGGGTCTTTAGGAGCATTTGAACAATATTTAGTTTTTGTAATATTAAATCTGAGTTGTCGGAACAGACTTAATTGACTAGATGATTCTGTAATGATATATTTGTTTATTTGGGATACGGTATGGGACGTATCATTTAACTGAATTAAGTGAATAGTTGTTGTGGAAACTTCTGGATTTCGCTCAGTGCCATGCCCCGATGATTCCGCCATCGGTTGGGGTGTAACAGATTGGTATCAGAGCCATAACTATAGGGAATTAGGTTAGACACGACCTAGTCCGGGTCGCTGTCTTAGAGACCTAGACTATAGTTAGGAACCACCAGACCAAGCTTATGTGCCATATTTTTCTATTCTTCGCTATCACTGCACTCGAATTTTCAACATAAAGTCAATCGATTTAGTCAGGATTAGGTGTGAAAGCCGCAAATTCCTGACTAAATTGCTTGATCAATGCTGATTTTACCTAATTTCTATAACATACGAGGGGGATTATGCCAAATCAGGAGTGAAATCCATATTTTGATGAATAATCACCTCGAATTTCACTAAAACAAGGAAGAAGTTGCTAAGCCAGGGGTGAAACCCTAACCTTGACAGCTTTTTTGAACTTTATGTTATCTCACCAAAGCTTCGATGGACTCCAATGACCTGAACTCACGAGTAAGACCTAGGAATGCGCGAGGAATGCCCAGGAATCGAGGCAAACACGCGAATCCCGAAAGTCGCAAAGTGACGACGAGTCTACTGTGAATAGTCGAATCGCTTTGGGTAGTCGATGTCTAGTAGCCGCAGACAATCTATTTCCCGATTTTATGTGTTTCGATTCTGAGCCCGCATTCGCCGACTCTGATGACTCGTTGATTTTATGTGTTTATGTGTACCTGTTTGTTTACGTGCTTAAATTTTGAGAATTTACTTTCGATTCTGTTATCGACTCAATCCACACACAGCTCGTAACGCCATTCGATCTCAAGTCAATAGCAAATTGCTGCAATCTAGACGATATTATGCTATGTTATGCAATTATGCTATGCCATTCGATTATATATAATATTCGCGATCATTATAAGAACGACACGTGAACTTGAAGGATAGGTTTCTGTTTTCTGACTGCTACTGTGATTAAAGGTGTATGTGTCATATGCTTCTGTGGTTATGTGGATTTTGTGCTCTACGTGCTTATGTGCTTTTGTGGTTATGTGGTTCTTATGCCTTTTGTGCCTATGTGATTAAGTGCACTGTGCTTTATTCGTATTCCTGATCTTTAGAAGTCTAGACGTGAGAGGTGAGATTCAATCATGTCGTGTTGAGTCCTGTGACGATGTCTGTTGCAGACAATGTCGTCTGGATCCCGACATTATCTTACTCGCCAAGAAAAGAGAGACAGGCGTCTCGCTGCTATCATCTCCAAGCAAGTGGCTAAAGTCGTGAGCGAGGTGTATGAAAATGTCAGCAAATTGTCGGAAGAATCCCGAACCGACGTTCCTAAGGATTCAAGCAAGACCGCTTTCAGCTTCAAGCAGTTCAAAGCATGCGGACCCAAGGAGTTCACCGGCAAGGATGGCCCTACCGCCATGTTTCACTGGTTCGATTCAGTTGAAGTCACTCTGCGCCAAAGCGGCTGTCCTTAGAATCTCCGCACCCTCAATGCAACAGGCGTCTTCCAGTCCCGAGCTCTAGACTGGTGACGGCCGAATGAAACAAGCGCGGGAATGATACAGCTTATGAGCTGACCTGGGAAGAGCTAAAGGCCATTATAATGGACGAATTCTGCCCTCCCCATGAACGCCAAAAGTTGGAGGACGAGTTTTAGTCAATCAAGCAGAAGGACGAAGACAACACTGCTCTAACTGCTTTCTTCAAGCAGCTTAGCATCATTTGTCCTGATCAAGTCAAGACCCCAGACATGGCCATCAAGAAGCATATTCGAGCTCTGCTAGATTGTGTAGCCGATTTTATTCATGCCGCCAAGCCGTCATCTATTGAAGAGACTTACCTACTTTATGACAAGCGGGTGAAGTCTGGTTTCTGGGATAAGCCAACAAAGTCTCTACATCAAGCCACCACAGCAGCATCAACCGACACCGCCACTGCTCAACCCTCCAAGTCCTCACGTCGAAAGAAGAAGCACAACAACAGAAGCTCCAGCAACAGGAACTGTGCTGTCGCAACAACTGCTGCCCCTCTCCAAGTTGTACCCGCTCAGCAGCAGATGCACCACCGACAAGCTCCAGTGACCAATGCACTGCCAGCGAAGCGTGCGTACACAGGTCCCCACCCGCTCTGCCGGACATGCTCATATCATCATCCGGTGGGACTTGCCTGTCGTTACTGCGCCCACTGCAACCTCTACGGTTATTTCACCGCGAACTGTCGCTATGGTCCTCGTCAAGCCCCAGTTCAAGCTACTGCCAACCAAGCTCTACTCCCCGCCCCTCAAGGCCAACTAGCAGCTCAAGCACCCATGCTCAATGCTCGAGTCTGCTTTACTTGTGGTGATCCTAATCATTTTGCCAACATGTGCCCAAACAGGGTGGTTAAACAAGAGCCCCAGCAGCCTCAGCAACAACAGCAAGCAGCCCGTGCCCGAACCTTCAACATCCATGCCCGTCAGGCTCAGGCTGACAACAACGTGGTCAATGGTACGTTCCTTGTAAATGGTATTTATGCATCGTGTTTGTTTGATACTGGAGCCGATAACTGCTTTGTGTCGTTTGAATTCGAGAAGCTCCTTAGTCGTAAGCGCTCTTATCTTTCCTCGTCGTTCGAAGTCAAAGTCGCTACTGGAAGAACTGTCGTCGTCAATTCTATACTCTGTGATTGTACCCTCGAGCTCAACAATCACATCTTCCCAATCGACCTCATTCCGATGCAACTCGAAAGTTTCGACATCATAGTAGGCATGGACTTTCTTCGTGAAAACCATGCTTAAGTTGTGTGCTTTGATAAGATGATTCGATTCTCACTCGCGAATGGTGATCTCCTATGTGTATACGATGAAACAGCTTCGAAGGGTCTCAAGCTCATGTCCTGTGTTCAAGCTAGCAAGTATCTCTGCAAGGAATACCGAGCCTTTCTGGCCAACATTTTAGTAGTGGAGAAGGAAAAGAAAAAGAAAGCCGAAGTTAAAGACGTTCCAATAGTTCGTGAATTTCCTCAGGTGTTCCCTGACGATCTTCCTGGACTACCGCCAAGTCGTGATATCGACTTTTGTATTGACCTCATTCCTGGAGCTAACCCCGTAGCCAAAGATCCTTATCGACTCACTCCATCCGAGATGCGGGAACTCTCAAACCAACTCCATGAATTGCTTGAAAAAAGGCTTTATTCGCCTGAGCACTTCCCCTTGGGGTGCGCCAGTCCTTTTCGTTAAAAAGAAGGATGGGTCGTTCCGGATGTGCATCGACTATCGGGAATTGAATAAGTTAACCATCAAGAATCGATACCCTCTGCCCCGAATCAACGACTTATTTGATCAGCTGCAAGGTGCCAGGTGTTTCTCGAAGATCGATCTGCGTTCAGGCTATCATCAATTGCGGATTCAAGAGTAAGACATTCCTAAAACCGCTTTACGAACCCGTTATGGCCACTATGAGTTCGTTGTTATGCCATTTGGCTTAACAAACGCGCCCGCAGTTTTCATGGATCTGATGATCGCGTGTGTAAGCCATTCCTAGACCGTTTCGTCATTGTGTTCATCGACGACGTCTTGATCTATTCCAAATCGAAAGCCGAACACGTGCAACATCTACGTTTGGTTCTCGAGTTACTGCAAGGGAATCAACTCTATGCCAAATTCTCTATGAATTCTGGTTGGAGGAGGTTCAGTTTCTGGGTCACATCATGAATAGTCAAGGTATACACGTCGATCCCTCGAAGATTGAAGCAGTTAAAAGTTGGATTACGCCTAAGAACCCGTCTGAAGTTCGTTCTTTTCTCGGACTAGCGGGCTATTATCGACGAGTCATCGAAGGATTCTCTAAAATCGCTATGCCGCTTACCGCTCTTACCCATAAAGATAAGCCTTTTGTGTGGGGAACTGCACAAGAGTCTGCCTCTCAAACCCTCAAACACATGTTGTGCAATGCTCCAATTCTCACGCTACCCGACGGAAGCAACGACTTCATTATCTATTGTGATGCTTCCAACCTTGGTCTTGGCTGCGTTCTCATGCAACGAGACAAGGTTATAGCTTACGCATCCCGTCAGCTCAAGATCCACGAGAAGAACTATACAACCCATGACCTCGAGCTAGGCGCGGTTGTCTTTGCATTAAAGATTTGGCGACACTACCTGTATGGTACCAAGTGTACGATCTTCACCGATCACAGGAGTTTACAACACATCTTTAATCAGAGGGAACTTAATATGCGTCAACGCCGATGGGTAGAACTCCTCAACGATTACGACTGTGAGATTCGTTATCACCCAGGCAAAGCAAATGTTGTTGCTGACGCGCTCAGCAGAAAGAGTTACGTGCTCAGTATCCGAAATGTTCAAGCCCAGCATGACCTCGAAACCGTCATCCGCAAAGCTCAACATGCTTGCTTTAACGAGCGTACATTAAAGAAAGAGAGGATCTATCATGATGGAGCTCAGTTAGTAAGCAAATCAGATGGGATCTTTTATTATCTAGATCGAATTTGGATCCCTAAGCGGACCGATTTGCGAAAGATTCTAATGGATGAAGCCCACAAATCCCGATATTCTATTCATCCTGGTGCCGATAAAATGTTCCAGGATCTTCGCTATAAATACTGGTGGTCGGGCATGAAACGGGATATCGCTCTCTATGTTGGAAGTTGTTTAACTTGTGCAAGAGTTAAGGCTAAACACCAAAGACATTCTGGCTTACTCGAATAACCGCCGATTCCTATATGGAAGTGGGAAAGTATAGCTATGGATTTCATAACTAAGCTTCCGCCCACGCCATCAGGTCATGACAGTATTTGGGTTATCGTTGATCGTCTAACCAAAGCAGCCCACTTTCTGCCAATACGAGAAGACTACAAGGTGGAACGACTAGCCCAAATCTACACCGACGAGATCATTTGTAATCATGGTACGCCTCGCGACATCATCTCGGACCGTGATGCTCGGTTTACCTCATGATTGTGGGAAACGTTTCAAGCAGTGCTCGGTACGTCGCTTAATCTAAGTACTGCATTCCATCCTCAAACCGACAGACAGACTTAGAGGACGATCCGTACCCTTGAAGACATGCTCCGTGCGTGTGTTATAGATTTCGGTGGTAGTTGGAAGAAATATCTGTCGCTAGTCGAATTCTCATACAATAACAGCTATCATGCCAGCATCCAAATGGCACCATTCGAGGCCCTATATGGAAGAAGATGTCATTCGCGTATTGTGTGGCATGAGATCGGTCATTCACAACTAACCGGTCCCGAGCTATTACAAGAAACGACTGACAAAATCCTTCAGATTCGAGACAACTTGTTGAAAGCTCGCAGTAGACAGAAAAGTTACGCCGATAGAAGACGCAAGCCCCTTGAATTTGACGTTGGCGACTATGTACTCCTAAAGGTATCACCTTGGAAGGGTGTAGTCAGATTCGGCAAGAAAGGGAAACTGGCACCTCGATATGTTGGACCTTTTAAGATTCTGGAAAGGATCGGAAAAGTCGCCTACAGACTCGAACTACCGGAGGAACTTAGTAACGTCCACCCGACTTTCCACGTCTCTAACCTCCGGAAAGGCCTTGCTGACCATGATCTGATCGTACCGCTCGATGATCTTCAAGTGAACGAAACGCTGCACTTCATGGAAAAGCCTGTCGAAATCATGGATCGTCAAACCAAGCAACTCAGACGCTCGCGCATCCCTATCATGAAAGTCCGATGGGAAGGCAAACGAGGCGCGGAGTTCACTTGTGAACTCGAAAGCGACATGAAGGCCAAGTACCCGTAGCTGTTTAAATGAAGATCTGAAGCGTCAAATTGGTAAATCACGGTGTTGTGTAGCTTTCAGCGTAATTTCGGGACGAAATTTCCTAAACAAGGGGAGGTAACACCCCGTGTTTTCGAATGTCAAAGTCAAAGTCAAAGTTTGACTGTTAATAGTCTATTTTAATTTTTGTATTATGTGGTGTAAGTGTTGTCTAATTAAAGTAATCGAATATTTATCTATGCGAGCCGATTATTGACCTTGAATAGCAGGAAGTAACAATGCGATAAAGTTAATCAATCAATAAATCAAGAATATCGAATGATCATCGAACTCGAAACTCGAATTATGTGAACTGTGGTATTGTATACGTGTGTGTGTGCCTTATGTGTTACTTGTGCATGTTTACTTAATGTTATATGTGTGGTAATCAGTCGAATTGAATCGAAACTCGAAACGTGAATTATAGATGCTTATATGTTGATATAGGAGTTGGGACTGAAAGTAATTTGACTAGGAAACTCTATCGAATCTGTATCATCCTCCATCGAAATCAAAATATCAAAAATCGTCGCCGAACACTCAAAACAGGCCACGGATCGAACAGGATATCACCGATCGAACAAGCCAGCCGATCGGACAGACCGTCAGATCGAACAGGCTGTCCGATCGGGAAGCCTGACCGATCGGCCAACCCTTTCCTCTTTTGGAGCCTATAAATAGCCCTGTCATTGTCATCCTTTCCACTTTTAGAAACTCTCTGACCGACCAGCTCTTGTTCTTCACCTTTTCTCAGATTTCTCTTAACTCCGGTAAGTTTTCACTCCAAACCTTGTACGTTTTTAATCAATGCATGATTCTACACCTTTCTATCTTTCAAATCTTGAATTCTAACCGTGAAATCACCAAGCTCTAAGTGTTCTTGGATGATGTCATCATGATGTTCTTGAAGAACATCATGTTTTAGCCTCATTCCACCGTGAATAGCTTAGATCTAACCGATTTCCACATAAATAAACGAAAATCTATCATAGATCTAAACATTTCACGGTGTGAAAGATTGAAAGACGGATTTTCCGACTTTCACACCGGTAGAAAGGGAGCTTGAACCAGCTCACTAATCATTCTAACAACCACGTGGTTCTAGGTTCAGATTCTAACTACGAGGTTCACCGTTTTCGGGTTAAACGACAAACTACCGTTTCGAACCGTTCAACGGCCGGACTTGGGTGATTCCTGTCCAAACCGGGGGAAACCAGTAAGAACGAAGGTTTCATGGTTCAACTCGTTGTCAAACTACCTCAATATAACTTCAAGTGATCAAAACAACCAAGTGTTAGACGACAGGCCAACCAGGTCAGAATGATGGCCGAACGGCTAGGCTGTCCAAACGAATAGCCTAACCGATCGGACCTACCAGCCGATCGGCTAACTTATGGTCCCACACTTTCCAAAATTCATGAAGTCTGGTATTGAACGGAGTAATTTTCGATTGAACCTTGGTTTGGTAAACATTACTCTTCGGATCATGAGATACTGTGCTTCAACACTTAATTGATTTTCAAGCCGACAAGCCTTAGAGTGCCGTCCGATCGGACATGCAGGTGACCACCTACTGAGGACTTGCAACTGAAGTGACTAATCGATCGGTTAAGCCGACCGATTGAATGACCCGTTCGATCGATCGACCGACCTGAAAGGTAAGAACATTTCAATGATTTTAAATAATGCTGCAAAACAACTTCAAAAGTTCAAACCATCATACACAAACACATCCTACACAAAGGAAGAAACAATCCACTTGAACAGTCGACCCTGCAGGCCGATCGGGTAGGTTGTTCGAACGGTTTGTCCACTCGAACGAAGCAGCCGTCCGATCGAACTCACCGTTCGATCGACCAGGTTGTT